>NW_011888997.1:2027983-2031654 GCF_000151845.1 Pteropus vampyrus | reverse complement strand
CCAAAGTTTTGAAAACCCATATCCAAAAAGATATTTGCACACCGATGTTCATAGCAGCATTATTCACGGTGGCCAGAACATGGAAGCAACCGAAGTGTCCATGATAGATGATTGGCTAAACAAACTGTGGTACATATATACAGTGGAATATTACTCATCCATAAGAAAAGATGAAATATTGCCATTTGCGATAACATGGATGGACCTCGAGATAATCATGCTAAGCGAAATAAGATAGACAGAAAAAGTTGAAACTATTCAAAGCCAACTTAACGAACAAAGGAGAATGATAATTCTTCGGTGACCTTTAAAACTGTCAGAACATTAAAGATTCTTATAATTATAACTATATAGAAAAATGGAAAAAAAAGTAAAGTTAATATTTATTTATAACACTGTAATTAAAAACAGTAGAGATATTGAAAATATAATTTATTTCTTTTTAAAAAATTCATCAAGGGTAGTTTGAATACTGCTTGCTTTCTCATTATACGGAGTGAACATTTTTTCTATGACTTTTTCAATTTCCTCCTTTCTAAACTTGGTTAGCTTTGAACATTTCACTCTTTATATTGTGCCTATTGTGAAATATCTCCAAGGGTTTATTTACTGTAAAGTTTTACCCACATCACTTTTTCATCTTTTTCATCAAAACCACTTTCCTCATTTGTGTCAGTAAATTCTCTTTTCCTAAGTTCCTATGGCTACATATCTAGAGTCTCTCAAACAATAGCAGCGTCAATATCTCATGGTCAGCTTTTTTTTTAATCCATTTACATTTAATTCAAAGTTCGCTTCTAGTTTTATCACTTTCCATTTACTTGTGCACTTTCATCTTTGTTAGCCAATTACCTGTTTTGATTATTCGTTATTATTTAATGTCACATGGGTTAATTGGAAAGCAAGGAGGCAAAACAACTTCACACTTTTCTGTGTGCATAAGCTGAATAAGAGTAGTGCAGTGACCAACCAACAGATTTTGAAAGTAGTGATATGATTGGTCACTGCTCCATGATGCACATTTATTATTTATGTAATTATTTGTGGACTGAAGAGCTGGGAGTGGAGTTTTTGCATTATGCAGTTACAGTTAATATACTGTGGTAACACACATTTAAATCATGTCTTAGGGAACTGTTGTCATTTAACTAAACCATGGTTACTGAATCATGAATATTGGAAATCTGCAAAAGGAGGAATGCCTATATTTTGGCTAGATCTTTTGGAACCTACTTTCATGCATCTAAATAACATGATTATATTTGTATTATTTTATATCTCAGTTTTAGCCATTTTCTTTTGACCCTGCACTGTGAAAGAGGATAATTTGACTTTCTGTTAACACCATTTCACTGTCACTGCCATAATTGTCCATGCATGCATGTGTACACACACACACACAAATGCACATATTTTTTGTCCCCACATTTTCCTATTAAACTGCATCATAATTTTGGGTTTGTCAATAAGATTAGATTAGATTATGTGCAGTAACATCTCCCAAATCTCCATGGTTTAAAACAAAAAAGTTAAAATTTTTGTTCTAGCAAAGCCCAATTCTGGTTCAAGAAACTCACCATGACCATTGTCACAAAGGCAATGTCTCAACAGTTAAGGCTGATGGAGACATTATAATTCAACAGTTGCATCCTTTGAGAAATATGTCCCTTCAGTCAATTTAGCAGAAAAGAGGATGACGAGGTCACACAGGCAATTAAAGTCTACGAAGCAGAAGAGATATTGGTCACTTGTATCCACGTACCACTGGCTAGAATTTATCATAAGGCCTTTCCTAACTACAAGTAGCCAGGGAAGTGTAATTCTCCTTTATCTCCAGAAGAAGAGAACTGGTTAAAGTTGAGTAGCAGAAGCCTCTACTAGTTAATTCTGTAGTCAGTGCACACATTATTTGAACTATGTAAATGCTATTCTTCCAGGGAAAAGCTATAATTATATTTTCAGTCCTAAATAGCTTTTTTCTCTTTGCAATCAAAAATTGTCTTTTTTTCCCTCTTATTTTTCTAGATATTTTCATTAATTCAACACTTAGCACTTTTTAACTGTCTAAATCTCAATGCATTCAGCAGTTATTCTTAAAACTTCATCTCATCTGCAAAATCTCTCCCAGAGTTATCCGAACGGCTCTAATCTGTACCATCCCTGCTTTATACCGGTCGTACAATTCCCTGTTACAGAATCTCACTACTTCTCCATCTTTCATATTCTTCTTTTAATTTCTCTCAGGTTGAGCCTCTATTTTTGTATCCTGTGTTTTTACTCTTTATTATCTCGCTTACATGAAGTATATTCTCCACTTGTTCTCAGAGGAAAAAAACCTGGGAAATATTTTTTTTTTATACTGGAATGTTTAAATGTCTTAATTCTACCTCATATTTGTCTGAGAGGTTGACCTTATAAAATTCAAGAGTAGAAGCTATTTTCCCTAAGAGTTGTGAAGCCACTGTGCTACATTATCTTGTTTCCATTGTTGCTGCTGAGTTGTCATTATACTTTAGTTATGAGATTTTTTTTTTTTTTGCCATCTGTCTCTAGAGGTTCATTTCATCTCTTCTTTGTTCCAAGTGGTAAGAAATTTTGCAATAATATTTTCCTTGGAGTTGACCGATTTTCAGTCATTGTTCTGTGCCATTAGTATGCCCTTTAAATTTAGAAGCTTAAGTTTTTTGATTCTACTAAAATTTTTTAATGACTCATTAATTTCTTCCTCTTCTATATTTTTTTTCTTTCTTTCTCTGGAGCTGCAATTATTGAAACATTAGATGCTTTTAACAGGTCTCTTTTTTTCTTTTTCTGATTTGACTCTAAATTCTGGGATATTTACACACATCTTCTACCAAATTTTGTGTTGTATTTTTTACATTTGCTTCTTCAATTTTTAAGGTCCTTTATCTCTTAATGTTTATTTTAAATACATAAAATATTAACCTTGAGCTATCCGATGATACTGTTATTCTAAAATATTTATTCTTTTATAGTAACTACTCTCTAAATGTTAATTCTTTCAATAACTTAAAGACCTCAGGTATTGTATGATCCTTGGGTCTCTAGCAAGATGATTGGAAACAGAATTCAGAATATCGCTTTCGACTGTGGGCTTTTTATCTGATAACTAGCTGTACCATTTCTTTAGAGAAAACCACTGTTTTTGATACCTTTAGAACTTTTCCTGTGGCTGGATGTATTCTATAAGAGAAAATCCTCAGATCTCCTGCCTGGAGAATAAAAATCTAATGGCCAGCACTGGGAAAGCCAAGTGAAGTAAGAGTAAAGTCTCAAAATTTAGTATATAGATATTAATTTAATCATTTTGTTTTCTCTTTGGGACTCTCAACTTTGGATCTCATCTGCTCAGCACTGACGATCCTTCTATTTCGCTCTGTTTAGTGATTAAGACTCCAATATTCTAAGAGAGGAAGGAAACTAGAGTATCTAACTTCTTAAACGATTCCGAGAAATCTTTTTAGCTTAACTTTGCCTCTACCTCCAGTGGTAGCATCTGCTGCTAATATTTAAGCCTGTGGATGTTCTGTGGTATAAATCAGGTCAGTGCTCAGTTTTATGCTCAATCAGCTTAGAATTCATCTTACATTGTTCTGTAAAAGCAGTTGCTTCATGCGTTTGCTTTTCATTTTCAAAATTTTATTTTCTTT
>NW_011888997.1:2026835-2027933 GCF_000151845.1 Pteropus vampyrus | reverse complement strand
TCAGGATGGTACTTCTGGAAAAACTCAGTGACTTCCGAAATGAGACATATCAACAATTTCAGGAATTGAAAAACAAAACAAAACAAAAAACTAAATGAGCAGAGCAAGGAGATTGAAACCCTCAAAAAGAACAGAATAGATCTTTTGGAGATAAAAAAAAAAAACATACTGCAAGAGTGAAAAATGAAATAGCAAGCTTGGGAAATAGAGTCGACCAAATGGAGGAAAGGATCAGTGATATCGAAGACAGAAATCTAGAAATAAATCAGAAGGAAGAAGAGAGAAACTGAAGAATGAAAAATAATGAAAGAGAAATTCAAGAACTAGCTGATATCATCAGGAGAGAAAACATAAGAATAATGGGCATTATGGAAGGCGAGGAAAAGGAGCAGGGACTAGAAAGCATTTTCAGACAAATAGTAGACAAGAATTTCCCAAATCTAAGGAATGAGCTGAAGCTTGGAATTCAAGAAGTCAACAGAACACCCAATTATCTCAACCCAAAAAGGTCTTCATCAAGACACATCGTATTAAAATTATCAAAAATCAACGACAAAGATAGAATTCTCAGGGCAGCCAGGGAGAAGAAAACAGTAACTTATAAAAGAAACCCATTAGATTATCATTGGACTTCTTAGAGCAGACCTTACAAGCCAGAAAGGAATGGAATCAAATATTTAAACTATTAAGTGAAAGAAACTACCAGCCTAGAATAATGTGTCCAGCTAAGCTCTCCATTAGATATGAAGGAAAAATTAAGACTTTTCCAGACATACAAAAACTGAGGAAATTCTCCAACGAGGCCTGTACTATAGGAAGTACTGAAAGGGGTCAGCTCACCTAAAACAAAATGACAAAAAAATACGTAATTAGAAGTAAAGTGACTATCGGACAAATAGAAACAGAGGAGTGTCACTCATACTAAGAACAGGGCATTATAAGCTTAAATAATAAGAAGAGAATTGCTATAGCAAAATAATAATGAATGTTCAGCATACATAGGGACAAATTGAGATAACAATGACTGAAAAGGGGAGGATTCAAAGATCTAAATTCTCTAAGGGGAATAAAGACAAGGCACATGCAGAAGAAAATGGA
>NW_011888997.1:2025502-2026785 GCF_000151845.1 Pteropus vampyrus | reverse complement strand
TTCAGAACTGAAGTATATAATATAAAACAAGAAGAACAAGAGGCAAAACCCACAAAAGCCAACCAAAATAAAGAGAACAGAAACATAAGGACAAGGAAGCAATGGAAACACCAAGATAACAGAAAGCAAAAGATAAAATAACTATAAAAAGACCTCATTTTTCAATAATCACCCTAAATGTAAATGGACTGAACTCATCAATAAAAAGGCACAGAGTTGCAGAATGGATCAAAATACAAAACTCAACCATAGGCTACCTCCAGGAGACACATCTCAACTCCAAAGACAAATATAGACTCAAAATGAAAGGGCGGAAAATGATATTTCCAGCAAATGGCATAGAGAAAAGCGGGAATAGCGATACTAATATCGAACGAACTAGACTTCAAAATATAAAAGTAAAAAAAGATACTAAGGGACATTTTATAGTGATAAAAGAAATCATGCAACAAGAAGACATAATACTTATTAATATCCATGCTCCCAATTAGGGATCCCTGAAATATGTAAAGAATTACTAACAGAACTAAAGGGAGAAACACTATCGTAGGAGGGGATCTAAATCCCCCATTGTCAGATATGGACAGATTATCCAAACAGAAAATCAATAAGGAAATAACATCCTTAAATGACACGTTAGATCAACTGGACATAATTGACATATATAGAGCCTTCCATCCCAAAACAGCTGCTTATACATTCTTCTCTAGTGCTCATGGAACATTCTTCAGAATCAACCAAATACTGGGACACAGAGAGAGCCTCAACAAATATAAGAGGGTTGAAATCATATCAACCATATTCTCTGATCATAATGCTTTGAAACTAGAGATCAACCGTAAAAAGAAATCAGGAAGAATCACAAATTTGTGGAGATTAAACAACATGCACCTGAAGAATAACTGGGTCAGAGAAAAAGTAAAAAGAAAGATCAAGAGACACATAGAAATGAATGATAATGATAGTACAACATATCAAAACTTTTAGGACATGGCAAAAGTGGTCATAAGAGGAAAGTTCATATCATTACAGGCCTATCTCCAAAAATAAAAACGAGCCCAAATAAACAATCTAATGCTTCATCTTGAAAAACTAGAAAAGGAAGAACAAATGAAGCCTGAAGTCAGCAGAAAGAAAGAAATAATCAAAATTAGAACAGAAATAAATGAAATTGAAAGCAAGAAAAACAATAGAAAAAATAAATGCAACAAAGAGCTGGTTCTTTGAGAAGGTTAATAAAATTGACAAATCCCTGGCTAGACTCACTAAGGAAAAAAGAGAAA
>NW_011888997.1:2021533-2025452 GCF_000151845.1 Pteropus vampyrus | reverse complement strand
TTAAGCCCACTAGGTGGTTCTACTTCATGCTAAAGTTTGAGAAACACTGCTCTTGATAAATAACTAGGGTCAGATCTTAATATAACATCAGTGTAAAATGATAATTACAACTATGGAAAACAATAGCTTATTCATCAAAAAGAATAGCAAAATTTTAAATATATATTGGTGGCACAGTGGGGATGGGTCTTAAGGATTTTAGAAGGAGGGCACAATTTAAGGTTGGAGAGGTAAGAGTTCATTGAAATGGAGGCACTCAGGACTTAACATCCTGGGAAGAATACCTAGAGCCAGTCTTAATAAACAAGGCTAGCTCTTTGAAACATAGTCATTACAGTGATCTTTGTTAAATGAAGTTGGAAACGCTGTATTGCCTTGACTGAGTATTGAGGAAGAGGTCACAGGAGCATCACAACTGAGCATGTTAGGATGGATTTTTGATATGAAATCATACTATCTGACTATATTCCCTGAAAAAGCTTAAAAGACACTATTCACACAAGTAAAATAGTTGACTTGTTAAATGCGCAATAGCATCATTAAAAAAATAAGTAAATAAAATAAAATCTCAACAGTGGCCATCTTTTGCGAGCACAGATTTATAGTAGAAGAAGCTGCCATGCTATTGGGCTCTCTCATGTCAATACAAATAATAGGCAATTAACAATTAGAGGCAAGATGAAGATAATTACCATAATGAGTTCCAAGCTTGAATGATAACCAGATATCATTTACTTGCAGATATTTCTGGTTATGGCACTAACAGACCAAGGTGTCTGTAGGGGAGAGAATGCTGGGCAATCAATGGTAGCATTGCTTGCATTATATAACCAAAAGACCAAAAACTGTGAGCTGAGAGTTGATACCAGTTGCCACAATGGAAAATTGTGATACTTTTTAAAATCTCCACACCTAAGGTAATTCTCAAATTCAAATTTCATTGACTGAAAGGGAGGGCAGTTCCACCTGAGTCAAAATTCAACAAAACAACAAAGCCCTTGTTCAAATATTATGAATATAGAATATTCACCCTAATCATTCCCCCAAAAAATCCTCAACTATTTACTAGAGTTAGTTGACATTGAGAGCTGTTAGTAAAGGATCTGAGATACAATATTATAAAGGGGTTCCAAAAGACATTGTGACTGTGGTGTTACAGGCATACAAATGGAGTCCCGCCTCCAGTCTATTACCTTGCGTTTCCAATTGCTCTGCAGGAAGATTCTTTAGTCTCTTTTCCTGTCCTTGTATACTTATTTGTTAGTTAATTTTTGGGGTGATCACCATTATTTGAGGAAGAGCCAAATAGAAGCTACTTAGAGTCTTCCCGGTCCTAGCCAGAGAGTAAATTAATGACAAAATCATATACATTCTGGGTGATTAGTAGAGATTAACACCATACTTAAAGACTTAAATATGGAGGGTTATGAGTCTCATCATATTCCCATCTAATTTACTGGTAGGATCACTACTAAAAAAATTCAAAATATAAATGAATCATGGCACCAAAAACATAACTAAGTCATAAACATAACTAAGTCATAATCTCAATCTCAACTGTTCTGCTAAATATGTTAAATTTACTAGAACAATTCAACACAGCCTATGGCAATTAGTATATTAGTAGTGATCTGGTGAATATTATTTTTTTAATCTTAAGAAAGATCAAAACTACTTTGTATTTACATGGAAAGGATAATAGTACACATTCGCCTCTTTTTGCTTAGAGCTACATAATATATCCTATTCTCAGTGAAAATATAGTTCAAAGGAACTTTTATTATCTTATCGTTTGCAGAACATCTCACTGGTCCCCAAAGCATACTAATTTTACTAAGAAGCAAGATGTGACAAGTTCCTTGGATGCCATGGAAAGACACGTATGTGCCAAATAATGGGTGATAAACTTTGAAAAATTAAGGGTTTGCTTAATTAGTAGAACACAAGAATCCAATGGTTTGGTGCGTGCTAGGACATAACCTCTTGGAAAAGAACAAGTTTTTGTACCTTATATTTTCTTCAATAATTAAGAAGCACATTGTTCTTTGGGCCTCTTGGCAGTATATATCATATTTGTGAATGTTGCTTTGTCTTTGATCAAGTGACTCATATTTAACTCATTCTTCAGTAGAAGCTAATCTGCTACTTGGAAAATATAATCTGACAGATTCAATAGTGCTAGAAATATCTGTGGTGAATATACATGCTGTGTAGAATCTCTGGTAAGCAAAGTATATTGTATACCACATCCCACATCATCTGTGCCAGTGTCATAGCACAGTCCCTCAAGACCACTCCTTCTGCAATAAAGAGCTAAACACTATGTGGAAAGCATTTCCTGATGCACTATTGAGTCTTTGCAGAAATTGAATACCTGAGATATAAACTGACACTGAAATCATAATTGTTTATATTTATCAAGTTTGAGGACAGACAGTAGCAATCCATTTGATGATGGAAATGGCACATTTTAGATCTGCCCAAATTAGGTTCATAGTAGAAAACAGTGCTTCTGTTTTAGCTCACAGCTATGAGCAATTGAGGGAGGTGAAAAACATTTGGTTTTGATCTGTGCATGGGTCAAATGAATGCAGTAATACAAGCCGAAATTAGATTCTGGTTATAGTGATATGTGGAAATCACCCAATTGGGAAGAGCTTCAAGCAGTATAATCGGTTATCAAGTTTGAATGGAGGGTCAATATCTAAAAGAATAATACACACAGAGAAGATAGTGACTAAAAGTTTGGCTGCTTTGTCAGGAACATTGTAAAATGAGTTGAGAATGTCTAGAGAAGAGGCATGTAGATAGACCTATGAAAGGAGCACAGAAGTGTGTGAATCTTTATGATTCATGTCAATGCTCATCAGAAAACATCCACCTCAGAGACTGTTGTTCAACAACCTTATTATTTATCACCTTTTCTTTTTCTTTTCTTGGCCTCCATGTCTTTCACAGTTTTCTTTCTTGTTTAGGTGGATTTCATTTCTAATGGATTCCTTATTTTTTTTATTACTTTTTAAAATTTTATTAAATTTATTGGTGTGACTGCTTAATAAATAATAGCTGCATAAGGATTACATTTTTGAGACTTTATATTTTTAAAATACTCTTGTGATTAATATTTAACTGGGTGGATAATTCTATGTTGGAAACTTTTTTTTTTAGAAATTTTAAGATATTACTGTTTTCTGAATTGCAATGTTGCTGTTAAAAAATCTAATGTCAATTTCTTTTTTGCTCTTTTTTTAACATTACCTATTTTATTTGTTTGTTTTTCTCTGTGTAAGCTTTTAAAATCTTTTCTTTATTTTTAGCATTTTGAATTGTAAAGATGTTACAAGTTTTTGATTTTTTAAAATGATTTTAAATTTTACTTATGCTCTAGACATCCATTGGGCTTTTTAATCTAGAAATTTATGACCATTAATTCTAAGGTCTTTTTAATATTATTTCTTTGATTTTTTTTTTCTACTCATTTTCCCTATTCTCTTCTTCTGGAAATTGTGTTAATTATATGTTAGTATTCCTGTAATGATCCTTTAGTTCTCTACTTTACTTTCTCCTATTTTCAACTCTGTATATTTTTATACTTCTATGTCAGAATTCACTCAACTCTGTAATCAAAATTTATTGTTGCATTGATTATTTTGATAATAATGATTAGTACATGAAACTATTCTTATCAATTTTTCTCTTAATCATATCTTGTAATACTTTTAAAGAGACTAATTATTGTTTTCTGAAATTTTTCTTTTGCTGATGACATATCTGTTTTCTTTAAGTTTCTATGTGTTGTTTGTTTTTGTTTCATCTTGGCTATCTGTTCATATTTAAAGGAGACACACTGAGCAGCATAGGAGTTGTGTTGTGATTTTTTGTGTTGTATATTGTTGGAGGATTCCAAAATGTTTGTGCC
>NW_011888997.1:1968719-2021483 GCF_000151845.1 Pteropus vampyrus | reverse complement strand
TTTTTTTTTTAGAAATTTTAAGATATTACTGTTTTCTGAATTGCAATGTTGCTGTTAAAAAATCTAATGTCAATTTCTTTTTTGCTCTTTTTTTAACATTACCTATTTTATTTGTTTGTTTTTCTCTGTGTAAGCTTTTAAAATCTTTTCTTTATTTTTAGCATTTTGAATTGTAAAGATGTTACAAGTTTTTGATTTTTTAAAATGATTTTAAATTTTACTTATGCTCTAGACATCCATTGGGCTTTTTAATCTAGAAATTTATGACCATTAATTCTAAGGTCTTTTTAATATTATTTCTTTGATTTTTTTTTTCTACTCATTTTCCCTATTCTCTTCTTCTGGAAATTGTGTTAATTATATGTTAGTATTCCTGTAATGATCCTTTAGTTCTCTACTTTACTTTCTCCTATTTTCAACTCTGTATATTTTTATACTTCTATGTCAGAATTCACTCAACTCTGTAATCAAAATTTATTGTTGCATTGATTATTTTGATAATAATGATTAGTACATGAAACTATTCTTATCAATTTTTCTCTTAATCATATCTTGTAATACTTTTAAAGAGACTAATTATTGTTTTCTGAAATTTTTCTTTTGCTGATGACATATCTGTTTTCTTTAAGTTTCTATGTGTTGTTTGTTTTTGTTTCATCTTGGCTATCTGTTCATATTTAAAGGAGACACACTGAGCAGCATAGGAGTTGTGTTGTGATTTTTTGTGTTGTATATTGTTGGAGGATTCCAAAATGTTTGTGCCCGTCTTTTTTTTGTTTTGTTTTTAACTCTTTGGCAAGCTTCTAAAGAGAAGGATCTTTCTAGGAGCCAAGATGGGAAAGGGCACCATGGACTTACTTTCACTGATGCCCAGTTTTCAGTGATATGTCTCATTCATATGTTGAAGGTCCTATTGTCTCCGAAGTCCAGAGCTGCTTTGCTTCAACTTCTTCAGTGAATAAGTGTGCCTCTCCAGCTTTGGTAGGGTATTAGAATATTTTGTAGTCACCTGAAATTAAAGAATGGGATCAGGGATATGAACATCTATCTTCTTATTATACAGTCTGTCATCCAATTCATTTGTTTCAGCATGCTTTCATTCTTTTACCTTTGAGTTATTTGGTAGTCCAATAATTAACACTAGTTTAAACAATCAAAATTAGGGTGCCCCAGATACAAAAATTAAAAGGAAGAAAAAGTAATAAGCTATATCTTTTGGAATTCTTAGTGAGATTTTTTTTCTTCTACTTGGAAATGACACAGATTATTAGATGATAGATAGATAGATAGATAGATAGATAGATAGATAGATAGATAGATAGACAGACAGATAGATGATAGATCGTATATAAAGAGAGATAGATAAATATAAATATAGATAGATGATACAGGTTATTATAAACATAATCTCTTGCAAATAATTGGTTGAGTGACTCTATAATTAGGCTTCTGTATAGAGAAAATGCTATTGCATTAATTAGCAAACAAAAAGAAATTTAAATGAATAAATAGAGTAGAAAGGAAAGAAAAATTTTAAAAATATAAATAAAATTATATAAAGCATACGAATAAAATTAGAGTGTGAAATTAGCATTTGTTTCTATTCTCACTGCACTTGGTTAGAGAGACAGACTTTGCCATTAAAAAATTTTAGAAACACACTGAAAAAGAGTTTTATTTTATTGGAAAAGCTGTGTTAGCCACATCCTTGCGGCATATGTATTTTTTCATTTATATTTCCTTCATCTGATTTTTTCTTTTGGATTTAAGGGATTTAAATGTCTGCCTCCAGCAAATGTACAAAAGTTTCCTTCCCCCAGACATAAATTCTAATAAAAAATTATATAATTACAGATTGTTTAAATAATGTGATCTCTGTGATAATATGGCTTTTTGATTACATTTTCTCATTTTTGCATGTTAGGAAACCGCGGCCTAGAGAAGTTAAATATGACAAAAAGTCATACATCAAATAGTAGAGCTTCTGTTTCCCAATATACTGCTTTATACAGTATACCATAATATCTCTAAAATATTTTTTTCATATCCAATTATTGTTTATGAGATAAATCAATACATTTCCTAGGCACATGATTATTTCTAAAGGCTTCACATAAGCTTGACAAAAGTTATTATTATTATTTCACTGTCTGTCAACAGATGTTTATTGAGTAAGTATTATGTGTGTTTACACTATGCTAGGAATATCATTACTAGGTAAAAAATTTCAATTGGATATTATTCACCAATATTTGAATTGATTTTTTAATAAGAAACAAGGAAAAATACTGCTAAGAATCTTTAAAAAGATTTTTGTTCTACATAAGAACATGCAAGGACTCTGGCTTCCTCCAATCATGAGGAATTTATCACCATGCAGGCCAGTCAGAGTAGTGCAAATGCTATCATCACCATGTTCCATAAGGAATGCATTAATTGCTGTAGGTTAAATAATGAAAGTTTAATATTAAATATGTTTTTCTAGAACAATGGAAAGGCTTAAAACCGAGATAAGACTCTGGGTGACATATGGGAGCCACAGCAACATCTCATGCCTCCTTCCTTTGTGCAATGTGATGAACATTGCAGCAGACCCTTCTTTGTTCATCACGAGCACCACAGAAAATAACAATATCAAATATCAAATACAGGTAGAGTTTTCAAGGGCCACAAAAATGTCAGCATGGAATATTTTTAGACAATCTTCATAGAAAGTACATATTTAAAACAACTTCAGTACAAATTAATGCTTGAAATATTTATCATTACATAGTGAGATTTGTATTATATAGCAAAGTAAAAAGGGAACACCTCAACTAAACAACTAAACTATAACTTTAAAGAGATGCTCAAGTGTTGGATGAAAATAGCTCTAAACGTTTTTTTTTTTTTATCTATCATCAACTTCTTCAAATTTTTATTCAGAACACACAAAAACCATGAAAACTGGACTCATTTTTGAGGCTCATACTTTATTTAGGATTCACTTTAGAAATGCAGTTTGAAAACAAGAATATGTTAATTCGGTTGAAAAACAAAAACATTCAATTCATTGATGTCTAGTGTGAACATCTTGCCAGATGCCTGTGGAAAAGATGAATAAGAAACAATCTTTGCATTAAAGATGCATATATTCCATTGGGGAACAAACGTAATATAATTTTAATATATGTGATAAATAGAATATTAATTAAAATATAAGAGTATAACAGGTAAAGAACATCTAAAGCAATCTATGTTTTTAGGAAAAGGCCTTCTGAAGGAAGTATCCCCTAAGTTCAGTATTCGAAGGTGAAATTCAAATAAAGAAAAGTAAGAACAGTTAAAGCGGAGGCAAAAATACAGTGTGTTATACAAGTGAGAAACTTGCAGGTATATTTGCAATTAAATTCTAAAGTGGGAGGTGGTTTTATTCTAATTAATAAAGCCCAGTAAATAAAAAGTACATCTGTATATCATGAAGGATTTAGCTAAATGTAATTAAATCTCACTGAAGAAACAAAGCTGAAGATGATTTTTAGTTATTCTTAAAGTCATATCTTTCAAATCATGATGTTAGGTTTGATTGCTTACAGAGAAGTGAAAAAATATTGTTTAGCAAGTTCTTTGAAAGTAACGATAGTTTCCTAATTAAAGACCTTTCCTTTTATCCTCTGTTATTTGTTTTTCTACATTTCAAAATGGAGTACCCTTTAATGAGCTTTAATTTTAACATTTACCTCAGATTCTTAGATCTAACTCTTAATTTGGCATGTAGAGCATACCTCACTATCTGAAATATAAATGTTTTGTTACTTTATCACTAAGATAACTTTAGTGGAAATTAAGTGGATTAATGAATCATCTTTTACCTTGTCATCCTACTCGTTTTCACAATACCCAGCAGATTTTTTTTCTTTAGCAACATTAAATACAACTAATATACACTCAGACCCTCTTCTAATTATTTTATTTACAATAACTCATGATACTCACCACATCTCCAGTAAATAGGTGTTATTATTGTCTTCCTTGTAAATATAAAGTGTCCGAGGCACAGAGAGGTTAAAGTTTGCCCAAGTTCACATCAGTAGTAATGAAATGGTCTGCTCTGAACCCTTGTATTTTCAATACTGAGTTATGCTGCCTCTGAGCATCCAATATAATTTTATAAAGAGAATAAATTAATGCAGAATTTTAAAAAAAGAGTTTATCTATTTCCTAATTGATTTTTCAAGACCTTCCTCAGACTACACTTAGTAGATGTGTTATATATTTTGAACCTCATTCAATTACCTAGGTTTCTGAGGATTAATTATAATTTATTAAGGCAATAACACCAGCTTACATTGTCTTCAATGACCAAACAACAGGATAATTTTCTAGGTTTTTTTCACATTTCAGAAGAGTTGAAAGCAAGTAGAATTACTGCAATGGGTCGTGTGGGAAAGACATATTTTTATTTCCGTTGTATTTCCCTACATATGAGATTTCCATTCAGAGGACTCTAGCCACACCATGAATTTAGCCAAGAGTGTAACATTGCTATAACACAGGAGAAAACATAAGTCAACACAGCCAAAAAAAGAAGGGCATTTTAAAATGAATGATGATAGCTGATGAATCAATTCTACCTATTACCATGTTATAGTAATAAGAGAGGAAAAGGATACTTAGAGTTGAAGGGCAGTAAATATGGAGCAAATAAACTAAAGTCATATAACAAAGTGCACGATCATACTATGGAATATACTACTACAGAATGTAATATCGTTGAATAATGCAGACGGATTCTTCAAACATTCAGGCAATTTTATGACCATAGACCGCATTTGTCTTCATATAAGTTAAAAAGATGGTAATCAAATTTCATGCTTCTGGAAGGAAAGTGATTGCCTATTAGACATTATTTTGGATAATGTTTTTATTTGGTTCCTTTTGAATTATAACCTGGTATAGAGAGGATATAAATTGCTTTTTATTCTTTGGTATTACTTGCTTATCCAAATTTGTGGCATTTATCTCATATTGCTTTCTCTGCAATTATTTGTTCACATATCCAAGTCTTTTAAATCTTCAAATTGTTAATTCTTTAATAAGAAAAACTGTTTATTCAACTTATGTTTTCCAAATAGCTAATGAAGTGAATTACATATGACAAGGGATTGAAAATACATTTAGTATGTGTTCATCTCTCTTAGGGAAGGAGTGAGCTATTGAAAAGATTCAAAAGATAATTTTAACACTTCTGAAATGTTGTCTAAAAAAAGAGAATATTTCCTCCATCTGTATTTAGTTATAAGTAACAAGATCAATAAGATATACAGTTGTAAATAAAGTAATCGATTTTATTAGTTTATTTTTTTCAGAGATACCTAGTAGATATTATCATCCACAATTTACAGAAAGGACAATTGAGCACTAGGAAGGGTATTACCCTTCTTATCTAATTGTTGGAGGTAAATCCAAGAACGCAGAAAGCCAGATCTCCTCATTTCTAACCCACATCTTCCTATATACCAGTCTATCCTCAACGATTTATTTAATGCCCAGAACCGAAGTATTTCACTGAGGCAAGTAAATGGAGTCCCAGGGCAAATCTTGATTTATTTCATCAAATTTTCAGCAGTGTCTTCCTATTTTATTAGTACAACTTTTGCTTGGACGTTTAGACATATTTTCAAGAGGAAAAATGTGAGGCGGCGTCAATATTACTTGTAAGAATGATCTGTTTGTGTAATATTAAAATGACTTAGTTGTATAATATAGAATGAGAAAATACTAAGAAAATAGTTGAAAATGTTTCTTCTTGCTCATGTATATGTAGAAATAAAAAGTAAGAATTTATAAGATTGTTAAGAAAAATGAACAGTTTTCTCTATATACAATACGGGCTTGTGTCTTTAATGCTCTAGAGGAGAAAGAAGCTAGTTAGCAGCCAGTGATTACCTGATCACACTCTGAAAAAAATCTTGTATATGTTGTTGCCCACACAACACCTCACCTAGAACATTTTATTGATATTTCAAACTTAATATGACCCAAACTACTGATATTTCATCCTAAGCTTCCTCTACCCAGTTCTCATACTTTTATTAAATAGCAATTCCATATTTTCAGTTGCTCAGACCAAAAATCTTGGATGTACCTTCATCTCATTCTCTCACATGCTACCTAAAATCCATTAGCAGATTCTGATAGCTCCTCTTTCAAATTTAGTCTAGAATCTGACCTCACCTGCACTTGGATAAGTCACCAGCCCAGTACGAGGTCCATCAATTATCACCTGAACCCCTGCAATGGCCTCCTAATTGGTCTCCCTGCCTCCTGTTTCCCATTCATCTCATTTTAGCATCCAAAATTATCCCTTTACAATAAAAGAAAGATCATGTTAATCTCTTGATCTAAACCAGCCCTTGGCTTCCCATTTCAATTATAACAAAAGCCACATGATCTGGACTCTGATTACATTTTCAACTTTATTTTCTATGACACGTTTCCTCTCTTTCTCTTACCTAGACATGTTGCTGTCCCTGATTTTCTGCAAAAGTACCTAGTACGCTCACTTTTAATGGTCTCCTCCTAGATTTTCACAACTTTGCCTTTTACATGATCAAATGTCTTTAGAGAAATCTTGCGTGATTATCCTCATCTAAAGGAGGAACTTCAGTCCCAGTGTTGCCATTTATTACTACTGACGTTTTATATTGATTTGTCCCTCGTCTGAGTTCCTCACCAGAATGTAATATCCATGAGCACGGGAACTTAATCCACTATATTAGCTCTAATACTAACTGTCAGATAGTAGGTACTCTGTATAAACTGAATGAATTAATGGATTTTATATTTACTTATATTTATGTAAAATATGTTTAAAGAATGCATATATTGCTTGCTAAACTTGGTTCGATCTGAATGCATGCACATACATACAGGTGCTCTTAATTTGATGTTTAATTGCATAAGTGGCAGTTTAACTGGGAAAAAAATATAGCAGGATAATGATAAAATGGAGATATGAAAATGAGTAATCGAGAGAAGAGAAACTCAAAGACAACATGAAAGGAATGAAAACAAGAGAAAATAACGTGAGTCATTAAACTAACAGAAGAAGAAGTAGTGTATATGGGATCAATGAGTAAAACAAGAGAGAAATTCGTGAAGAAAGTGATGGTTGTCCATGATGACAAGTGGATATTGGGTTTTATCAATGGAAAAATGGAACAGGCAGTCAGCCTGGACAGCAGAATAGTAGTTAAGAGGTGTTCCTTAAAGTGATTTTCTTCTGGGCTGTCTGCCTCACCAAGACACCCTTCCTCAAGCAAATGAGAACAGGATTGCAAGCAATGTTAAATGACTCTGGCTCCTTTTCTCCCCCCAGATTCTTAGCAACGATAGTTTTTCAGCTCTGTGAGTCAAATCATGACATCTCTTTAAACTCATACATATTATTTCCCTGGTGCCAGAAGTTGATATGTCATGGAAAGATGGCCTACAGCTATACCATATTAAGCTGAAAAAAATAAAGTACACAGTGTTCTTCCTGTTGTCAGGCGTTCTCCTTATAACTAAACCGTACTGTCCCCTTTCATTCTGTTTGTTCTGACAAGTTTGCATGTCAGCCCATCTATTCTCTTTCAGAGTGCTCTGTTGATAAAGTGCTTGGTCATACTGAAAGTCCTGGAGAGCTCATCAGTGCAAGATTTTCACTGAACCAGCTGCTTATAAAATTTTTCATGACAAGACAGCAAAGCTTAAGTGCATAGCCATTGCCAGAGTGTGCAGCTTAAATGAATTGACCAGGCAGTAGTTCTGTGGCTGATTGTTCTATCAAATAGGCTCAGTGCTTTGATATATTTATAAATTTACCACTTGAACCCTAGAAAGAAGTCTGAAATCACTTTTTATTTTTTTGCTATTTAAAAAGTAGTCATCATCACAACTAAATTCCATTTTTTGAACTTTGTTAGACTCCTTATGTTATCAAGACATGTCTCCAGGTAAGTACTTTCCATGCGATATAAAAATATGAGTTGAAAAAACTGAAATTGGCCAAAGATGTTGTGTGGTTTGCTAAACTCACTTCTGGGTATCAGCCCAAATGCTCATGATTCACCTGCTTCAGCAAAATGACTATGTGTTTTATTTGATGGACTTTTGATTTCTTACAAATATTCATGTGTGAGAATGATATATCTTGGATATGAAGAGTCTACAATATAGCAAACTTATATATATCTTAGTCCATATCATATCCTTGAATAGTGTGGAATGGACTAAGCTAAACCAAGAAATGTAGAAACCAATTTTCAATTAAAAAAAAAATTAATGAAAAGTAAAGCATTCTATTTTAGGTCAATATAGTATATAATCAAGAAGATATAGAAATTGTTTGATGAGAAAATTATTTGATGAATTTCACTACTATAAGTTAATCACTTTATTTTTAGTCAGTTTACCCAATTATGAATGGTTCCAAAACTATTTAAATAATTTGATTTCAGAAAACTAGGCTAAAATATATTTATGTGTATACTAAGTGAATTCTTAAGATGATTTTTAGATTAAAACTCACTAAGGGTTATGTGACCATATGCTTTAAACAGCTGAGGTTATGCAGATTAATAATTGAAAATTTTGACATTTTCCAGGGAATTTTAAGAAGATAATTAGATTAGTCAATTGGTTCTATCTTCTATTAAAAAGAGAAAAGAAATCATTTAAGACACTGAACATATCTATATTGATTGCTCATGTAATCCAAATTATCAATTAGAAACCATCTATCACTCCATTTTTTTTATTATTAATATCCACCTTTTGGGAAAGCAGAAAAATTCTTAAAACAATAACATATACATTTATTAAAATTGATAGAATAAATGCAGTCAATTGAGTTATAGGTATTTGAAAACGTTGCCTCGATATTTCCTGATGTAACTTTTATGGGAAACAGAGAGATTATTGAGAGATTCACTAGCTATACACTCAGCAATATAAATTAATAGATCTCAGAAGTTATATAGTATTGGAGTATTAGAGGGTTTTTTTATCATTTCTTTTTATAAGACAGATCAGTATGCATGTCTAAAATTAGATGGTAATTAGATAATAGCAATACATAAACCAATAGTACACTTGTAAGGAAAACATTAAATTTAATAACATCTACTGTAACCAAAGAAAGGCATCAAATCTAATTTCCTATGAGATCTAGAACAATTTAATATTTGGCAGCGAGAAGAAAATTCCATTCATTCATTCATTTATTCATTTTTTAGTAAATATTTCTACTGTCAGATAGTCTAGACTTCAAACCTGACTTCACCCCATGGCAATTAAATGGCTTTGAACAAGTAATTTAACATTTCTGATCCTGTGTTTTCTTATTAGTGAAAATGGGCATGATAATAGTAATGATTTCACAGGACTATTTTTAGGATGAAATGAGTTAATCCACATAAAGCATTTTGCAGATCTTCTGACACTTGGAAAACATTTAATAGTTCTTACTAACATTTTAAAAATTATGTTGTATGTGCCTGAACTTGCAAGAGACACTGAAGCTGTAAAAGTAAATAATAAAGACATAGTTTCTGCCATCATGTAGATTAAAAGCCAGTGTTAAGATAGATGATAGCTAAACAAATACACACATCACATAAAATTGTGATTGTGCTGAATGATATAAAGAAGTACAAGCTTCTATGAGAGCTGTTATTGGGAAATCTGTCATAATAAGAATAAATAGAGTTGTTTTGGTTTAGATTTTGATTTCGGTTTGTTAGTGGCAAAGGAAAGAATGGACAATGTATTTTTAATGGAAGAAGACTAGTTATTGCAAGAAGACCTTAGGGTAATAGTTTTTATGCAAAAACAGCACCTACAAATTCAGAATTTCTTCATTTTTCTGCTCAATGAGGGAGATATTTGAACTCCAGCTAATAGGAAAACATTAAAACACTCCTTCCCATCATGAAGAAATGCTCAGTATACTGGGTGATTGTAGTTACAGGCACACAGCACTTATGTAAGAGATACAGAGAGCTGCAGCATAAGCAGCACTTCCTATAAATATTAAGAGAAAGTTCAGCCTTCTTTGGAAGCCTAATTATTCATTCTTAGGACAAGTCTAAATTGAGCAGTGTGTATTGTGCAATCCGCTTGGGTGGACATGAGGCATCAGTTTGTTCAGGCTGAAACCCACAGGGTCTGCAGATAGATGGCTTCCAGTCTTAGTATTCTTTGCCAAGGCAAACTTGGGTGAGAGTCTCTGGGCTCCTTGTGTTCTCCAAAGTAGATTCAGTACATATCATTTTACCGATTTTCCATACAATGTTGAGTCTTCCAAATTAGGAGGAAGGATTAAATAAGCCATTTAGCTACTAGTGGCTGGGCAGAAAAAAAGCAACTCAGAATACAATATTTTCCAAACTTTTTGAAGATGAATATTTTCTGACACTTTGTTCCATATTGCCAGATGCCTACCCTGAAAATTTGAATTCACTGGATCTGTAGTGGGTCCAAGTATTTTGTATTTTAAAAAGGATCTCAATTAAATCTTATCATAAGGAGTTATTAGGGAAAACTGCATTTAATAACACTGGTTATGATTAGTGAAAAGGAAATAGAGACTGATATCTAAACTCAGGGAATATCATTTATAGTTTGTTTAATAAATAATGTGAGATAAAATGCATCAAATTCTTGTTATACAATGTGAATTTCATCTCTCAACAAATTCTCTTCTTATATTCATAAAGTTTCAAGTTCAAGAACTCCAGGATATTCTTAGAGACCAGTAGAGAGAAGATGTGTCATCACAATTTTGGCCTGGAATGAACATCATTGTTTATATATTTCTATTAAAGTCTTTTCCCCTTAATTTTTAATTCAGTAAGGCTATACATTGAGCAGGTGTAAAATTTTTTTTGTTTATACCAAAATTTATGCATGCGATATATGTCAATGAAGAAATTGATTTTTATTCATAGTCTTCATATGTGTTTTGCATTTTGCTTTATTGTAACTGTTTATTACAGTTTTGAAAATGAAAACTTTGAGCTCGTTCAGCCATCTAATATCTTTCCTTCCTCCACTCCTACAACTGAGAATCCTAGAGATGGGTCAGCATCATTAGATATACATAAGCTATACAGTTGCAACTCAGAAGTGGGAACCTTTTAACCTTTTAGGTGATTAAATTTTACAATTTTAATCACATAAAAATCTATTAGAGATTATTTTAGAGTATTACAAAATTTAGAATGTAAGACTCTCTCCAATATAGTGCCATACGCCATTAAAAACTCATGTCTGTTGCTTCACACTAAATCTTTGCAATAACGTACATGTGCTCTCATTCCTCTCTTCCATTTCAGGTTATAAACTAGGTGCATAACTATAGCAGGTTCTTCTGAGTCCATTAGACCAAACCACACACTACTATCTTTTTGTTATTAAGATGCTTTTATTTCTTTAATTTTTGCTATTTAAAAAAATCTATATAGGAAAAATAGATGTGAGTGAAGCAAGGAAATAAAATCAGCTTTCTCTCAGTCTTTTAGCATTTTCATTTTACTATCTCTTCAAAGAGTTTGGCCTAATTTGAGTTAGACTTCCCTCTCAATAGGCCTGCCCACCTACGCTAATTCAACTTTACCTTAAATAGCATAGATATCAAAAGTATCTCCTGCTGCTTAAGTATATTGCACTCTTCATTAAGGATTGAGGGATATATGCGCAAGGTAATGAGCACCCATGTGAGTTTCACAACCATCAGGAAAATTACTTGTTTTTCCAAGACTGTTCCTTATATGCCAATTTTAGAGCCTCCGCCAATGTACATCTTTCTCTCTTTCTTTCTTTCCGGTTCAATTCTTTTAATAAAAACTTCACTCTTAATATAATGGCAAATGTATTTTAATGTTAAATACCTCAAAGGATTTTTTATATTAATTAAATGTATTTTTAATAAATTTAGTTTGAAAAAAAATGTCTGCTACTCAGTTTGCAACCTATTTGCTAAAGAAAACGATAGAATAAAAGCAACTACCCCTAATCTAATCTAATCTAACCTAAGCAGTTACATAGGAACTTCAGAGCTATCTCAACTGCCCTTAAGTAACAAACATATTTTGAAATATACAAAAATAAGTGAGATGACAGTTTCGGCTATGTTTGATTTTTAGATGATGTAATATAAACCTAAATGAAATGAAAGTCTGATATTTAACTTACATATCCATTGCTAAAAAACAGTTCTTCTTTTTGTTGTTTTTTACATCTCTCATATCTATTATGTTTCTTAGGAGAAGGAAAGAATGGAAGCATTCCAGGGACCAAAAGGGATTATTTATACTATTATAGGGAACACTGGGGTCCACCATAGCTCAATGAAATATCACATGTATAATCGGCCAATAGCTAATTTTACTTTTACCCTCCTAAAGAATAAAGGGATGTGGCTCAACCTGACTCACCTGTATAGGCCCAGGAGACAGGCCTCAGATTTTCTCTGTGGCTAAGTGTCTTAGCGCTGGTGCCCAAACATGGCCTATCCTAGATCCACATGGAGCTCTTTTTAAAAAATAAGAATATGGAGCTTCACTTCAGGCACACTGAATCTTAGTATTTTCACTTAGATTCCATGAAACAACACTTACCATAGAACGCTTATTTTCAGAAGAAAAAACTGCGAATAGAGGTTATTTAATGGTTTGGACAAGAACTCACATTTTTATCGTCCCCATTGTTGTTCTGATGATTACATCATGCTGATGAATATATTCTATAAAACATAACGGTAAGAAATCATCTCATCAAACCACAAACTCTTCATATCATAGTCTTTGGTAAATTGTGGCACAAGCATTATCTTCATTGTACATTCCATGTTCATCTCCAGAAATTTGGAGAGAGAAGTTTATCCTGCTTGAAGCAGTACATCAGATAGTATTTGTGTGTGTATATTCCCCAATATTCAATCAAATTTACAGCAAAATAATTTCAACAAATTCAAAAGCACTTTGCTTTGGAAAAATAAAAGAAAAATATGTCACAAAATAAACTATATCTTCTATTATTTACTAATTATATGTTTATACGGAACAAAGTCATCAGATATTTATAGAACAACTTAGTTTAACTAAATTTGCTTTTATGATTTTTATTCTTTAGAATCATTTTATATTTATGTTTATATACATATTTATAAAGTATATACATTCATATGCAAAAAATAATTTACTATATATGTGAACACCTTTTGCCTTTTCAAATTCCATGTTCATATATTTTGTATATGTCCTAGTTCATTAAAATAAACTTCTTTAGTATTAGTATGCCATCTAGCTTTTTAAATGGTTCCTAAAACACTTTAGGACTATTTTGAATATTGTGAAAGGTACTTTATATGGTGACTATAACAACACAACTTTCTGTACCCAAAAAAAAAAAAAAAAGGAGTAATTTGCTTGCCAATTTCTTCATAATGTGAGAGCCAGAGTGTTAAATACTAAGCTAAAATTGGTGTGAATGAGAAATACTGAGATGATATTTGCTTTTTTTCTTGCTTCTTCACTGTCTGATAGCATGAAGATAGTGAGATCCCCTGATGTAAGCTCTGCCTCTCTTGCATCCTTACTCACAAAAGCAGTAAACATCCAACGAAAGTGTTTTCTTCTTGTTTATTTCATAATTAATTCAAGTTTTCATCTTTATACTTTTTTTTCTAAAGAAACAAACAAAAAATAATCAAGCAAAAACAAAAAAACAAAAAACATCTCTACATCTTGCAACTTACCAAAATTATGAGTAGCGGCGCTTTCACATTGCTGCTGCCACCTAGTGGCTACCTGATGGAAATCTATCAGCTAGTTTTTAGGAATAAATTGCACGGGAATTTTCAAAGCAGTGAGCAGTCAAGCAAATTCTCCTGTTGTGTTAGTCCTCATTTCACCGGAAACATGGCCAGCCAAGAGAAGAAAAATATGTTCCATTACAAAGAATTATAAGTGTTTCATCAACAAAAACAAGAGAAGCTGAAGCTGATAAATTTCAATGCATGCATTGGGGAAATATAACTTATTATCTAGATTGCATATACCGATCTACCAAAGCTTTTTTGGTGTATATGTGATTTAAGACTTTCTATTGCTATTTTAGGTCGTAGATGTACTGACCTGCACAGAGTAAAAAAAAAGGGGGGGGGAGGGGTGTTAAAGAGATGAGTGAAAGAGTTGAGAAGTCTGCGATAAGCTTCATTTTATCTAGTAAATTAGTTTCTTACTAAGTCCTAAAAGTGATGATTATGATTATTGTTTTTGTTGTGAGCTTTTCCCACTGCTCTTCTGTTTATACTGTCTGTACTGTACAGAAAAGAATTAATCTTCCAGAGATGAATTTGAGTCATTCATCAACTAGGGCAAATGAGCCAACATCCTGGGAAATGGTTAGACAAATGAGAGCATCTTTTCTGGTCTTCTAAGGTAATTTGATGTGAGAACTAATTTATTAATTAATTTTCTGAAGGAATAGGTGACTGGCCACTAACTTGTAATACGATAAATGTTTGGACCCAAATGGGAAGATTAGAAGTGCATAAAATTCTGTATAAAGAACCAAATACGTGTTATATACTAAAGTAAAATGATTGAAAAATGTATCAGAATTGTTCAAAGTATTCTGACCACTTACAGCCTCACATTGCAAAATTTTGTTATAATTGTCAGCTATTCATGTAGCAAGTATTCTAAAACACCACTCTTTACTCTGAATTTATATTACATATAGGTCTTTGTCATGGGCAATATAGTGTTGAAAGTTTATAATAGGGAGAAGTAGACAATATACATTTTAAAAATTAATGTAAAAGTAGAACATGATAATAATAGAGTGGTAATTTAGTCAATGCTTAGTCTTATATTAATCAGGATACAATGGTAAAAATAGAAACCATTCTAAGTCTTTAACTAGAGAGAAATTTATGCAAGGAATTATGATACAAGTGATAGAACACACACAAGAAGCTCCAAGGCAAAAAATTTGAAGTTGCAAGAAATTATTACCACTTCTATACTTGATGGTCAAAGGAAGGAGTCAGTATTACTCAGAAGAAAAGACTACACCCACTCAAAAGGAGCTGACATGTGTGGGCCTGGCTAGTCAGAGGACGAGCTATGAAGAAGCAACGCTTGCTAAAGAAACAAGGAGAAAACCCTGACGGCTGCTTTTCCCTTGCCCCTTGCTCCCAGTTCCACATTAGTGGCTCCAATTGGCAAAACAAACAAACGTTAAAAGCCTTACATGGGAGCCTGGAAATGCAGCCTGCTAAAGTGATCATCATTCATTATAAAATAGAACCAAGAAAAGAAAGGAATAAATTTAAGATCAAAACAAGTCAAGGACTGGCATATGTAAGAAGACAAATCAAGAGGTCTGACAGAGGAGCAAAACCTGATCTCTGAAGAGAGAATAAAATGCAAAGAGGATAAAGAGAGGAGAAGAGCATATCTCAGCAGGAAACAGTGTGAGACTGGATGAGGAGGAAAGTCTGCAAATGGTGCAATCAAAAAACAATGAGGAAAAGCTTAAACAGTTGAAGAAGTGTATGGGTCATCTAAGCAAGTTTGGAGACTCAGAAAGCCTTGAAAGCTTGAATAAAAAGTTTGAACTCAATGTTATAAACCAGCACTTCTCAAAGGTTGTTACGTAGTATGCTAGTTTTGGAAAATGCTGAAAGATCTTGCATGTGAAAAGGGTGTCATTGTCGAGAGAGTGTGGAAGACACTAGCGTTTTCAGTCTTCTATATGCAAATGTGTTCTCTGAATCCATGATGGGTGTATCATAAGCTAAGTTTCACAAATGTATTTGATCCTAGTTTACTTACCTTATTTATTTGTTTGTTTATGATGCACCTCATGGGCCCAGTGTTTTGCACAAGGCAATCTGGACAACTGCTAAGGAATTTGGAAATCCTGCCACTTAGCAGCACACTGTATGGGGAATGAGGTGTTCATAAAGCAAGTAAACCCCAAAGATTGACACAAATAAAATTACCATTATACTAAGCTATAATTGATTAAAATTTCAACTAATTCAGAGCTTATGATCTATTAGCTGGAACTATGCTATTAATTGAAAAAGTGTTGGTGTAAAATAATCAAGTGTTTTAATGGATTTTAATATAATAGATTTGATCCGCGAAAAGAAAGCTGGTAATTATAAGTCTCATTCATTTACTGAGACACAAATCATAGGACCTTTTATTAAATCTGTTTTAGTTGCTAAAATATTTGTTAAAAAGCTTATTTAAGATTATTATAAATGAAATTATTTCTAATTCAAAATTACCCTGATGATGGGACCTCTGTTTGGAAAATCAAAGTGGATCTTGATGAAACCTTTTAAAACTACTGAGACAAAGCTTACTGTCTACAGGCATCCAGTAATGAATAGGAAAGAGTTTACATCAGGCATGTAGCCTGTTCTTTCCTTTCCTGGGCACCATGAAGTGGGGTGTTGGGGCATAACTTTGGCCAAATCTCTGTGTAAACATTATTAATAAAGTTCATTAGTGCAGCACAGATGGCTAGAGAGTGGGGAGTAGTCATATAAGCTATATAATTAGTGGATATAAAACAGGAATGTTCCAAAACTGACATGGCCATCTTTTATGATCAATACTGCTACATAATTTACTCATAGACCTTATATATTAATCCCAAACTAATGTGGGGAAAAATGGATATTCCGAGGGATTACATTTTGATTTCCTCCAGGGAAAGACTGTCCTGAAGTTTGCCTAGATCCTTTGAATCATTAGTAGATCTTGTGTCTGGTTAAGAGTCATCGTCTTTCTTCAGTCTGATTTGACAACTCAATCCGTGTGGTAACTCAGACTGGTGGAATAGGCACGATTAACTTTTAGACATGTAAATTATGACTTATGCACTTCTAAAAAGAAGATGGAGGTATTGAAAATATACTGAGGATTTGTTGCTGGGGTAGTTACTTGTGTATTTTGGGTATGAAGAGACAAAAAGCTTCAGTCGAACTATGGGTTGGGGAGCGGATCTTAACAATGGAATTCAGCGAAAATGAAATTAGACCTGGGGAAATGACTAAGTGAACAGAAAAAGAATGCAAGTAGAAAAAAAGTTAATAAAGACATACTATTCTGCAATTGCTAGTAGCAGTCTTGGTAAAAATCTAGACATCTATAGGAAGACACTGGAACAGAGAAAGGACAAGTAAAGACTTTTTTTCTTGATTTAGTAAAACTTTGTTATCAATCACAACCCATTGACCTCAGATTCCAGAGGTTATTCTGCTAAGGGTTAGAATACTTTATGGATTGATACAAGCACAAACCTAACGAATTCCTGCTAGCATGGATACTTAGGATAAATGATCAGGAAGAAAGTCACTCATTTTAGATGCAGCTGAATGAAAGGAGTTATTTGGGTTTTGACTGATCCCCAAGTGGCTGAAAGCTTTTGTGAAAAGACACTTTCAGCTGGTTTAGTTACAAACTTGTTGCAATAGGTAAAGGTAAGTTTTCTGTAGACTTACACTGAGATAGGTAATTCCCCTACACTCTCTTTAACCAACAGGTAGAATACTACTTTCAAAATAGTACATGGAGGTAAACAATCCAAGATTGGCTGTATGATTATCAGAGAGATTTCACCTAATTTAATGCCATTTACACAGACTACAATAGACACAAAGTGTGTAATTAACTATGCTCTTAGAGTGGAGGACAGAGAGGAGAGGATAGGAATATATTTAGAAGACAACAACAGATCTGCTAAGTCAGTGACCAAGCATGGGGCTAAATAATGGGGGAAAGATTCGTGTTTCTCAGAAGAAGGCAGCACTCTGGGGGAAGAAAAGAACAATGAAAGAAAAGCAGGGATAGGATCTGGTATCTGGCTTAATTGGGTGAGGTTATTCAGATGGCTACTGAAAAATAGGATAAAAATAAGGAAACTGATGAGGCTGATGTCACTGAGCTGATAAAATGTTATAGATACCTAGGGAATGAGAAAGCTGCTTTGGGTCTTTTTGTACCTCTTTAAAAAGGTCTTTAAATTTGTCACTATTTCCCATGCCGGAAGAACTCAAATCCAATCATGAGGACCATGATTTAGAATGGAAATATTTAAACAAAAAGCTGAATTTGTCTCATCAGTTAAACCCATAGATTTGAAAATATTAACTGATGGGTTGAGATATATTCACCCTGTTCTTAGTGGAGGATCACCAAAGGCCTTTTGTTTTGAAATGATCTGGGATTGGTATGCAACACTTTTTGAGTTACTGTATAGACTCCTTCATTGTATAGAAATTTCCATGGAGGATAGAAAGAAATCATTCTAAAAGGTCAAAGGTAAACCTGGATGGTATAATGATGCTATAGATGGTAGGTAATGACCATGGCAGTCATGCTACAAATTAGAAAATGTGATCAAAAAAATATTAAATCCTCTGTGGCTGAATTGCTATTATAGAAATACATAATTAGAATGGATACAGTGTGTGAATGAGGGATTCTGCCTTTATCACACTCACACGGGAGTGGTTGAGCAGCCCTTCCTTCAGTTTTAATTGGACGTGATAAAAGGGAACGTTTTATATTGCCCTAGCCCTTTTTGGAATTAAACAATAAGCAGTACAGAATTCTGGGATGATATAAAAAGACACCACTGCTCTGATAAAGGAAATGGGAATGAATGGAGTAGAGTGAGCCTTCTTAAATCCCTTGTCATAGGCCTCTCGGCCAGCACGTAAGCAGACTGTCCATGATGACCAACAGTGTATGATTAGGGATTAAATATAGTGGTTTCCTCTTATTTTTTTGGCCACAACCAATGTGGAAAGACAATGCAAGAAGTACCAGAAATACAACAGGGCTCAAGAGATTGGAAAACCATGACAGACCAGGCTAAAGACCTCTTTTCTACACTCATTTTCAGGTCCAGCCTGGCAAAATCTGCATTTTCAAAGAATGATGGTCAACATATATGTGTATTTTTTTTCATATGGGTATTTTAATTTACAGTCATGCTATTGAAATTTAATGTGACAAGCTTTGAATTTGATAACCATTATGAATAACTTACTGCACTACAGTTATAATCTCATGATAACTGCCCTCAGAGGAAACAGTGCAAAAAGAATTAAGAACTTCTGTCTTCTGTGTTGTCTGTAGACTGGCCGATTGATTATTCCAGATAAAATTCAGACTTGGTCCATTCTGTGAAATTTTAGCAAATTATGTGGGACTGAGCAACCAGAGACATCTCTCCAATTTTGAGAAACAAATTATTATTTCTTACCCTGCCATTGAAAAATAGCCCTGGTAGTACTATTTGTGGAAATCACATTACCAACTAGGAATACTACTGAACTTTATTGTCTAAGAAGCCCTAAGCTCTCGGAAGTCCTGAATCATACTTAAGAAATTCAGACTAATTGCTTGGGTATGTTTATAAGAGAGATTTTCACTGAGAGAGAAAATAGATTCTTTGCCTTGTGCACAGGGAGATACTGAAAAATAATAAATGTGCACCATTCAAAGCGGAGAGGAAATACTAACTGCTTTTAATCCACCGTAGGCCATGAATTGGCCTTGTCATCAAGCAAGTACAGGGGCAATTTAGGGTAATCAGGTAAAATTGAAGTACCGAACAGCAGAAGAGCCACTGATGTGCACCACTGGCTCCATTCGCCTATGTTTCATCATGCTACCTCCCATGACCAATTCTAGGTAAATTAGACCCTTTGGTAGGAGAGCTTCTGAACTCTTGAGTAATATCTGTTAAAACATCCTGTTAATCTGCCCAGAGTTGTTTTCTGCAGTGTTCTTCATTGGTAGAATTGGGTTCAGTGTAGGGGATATTTAGACTATGCCATTTGCTCAGAGGATGATGGCATGGAGGTTCACATGCACAGTCTTACAGTATAATTATAGGTAGTGTGGTCCAAAACAAAAACCTGGGATGGACTGGCCAGGCTTTTAACATACTGTGATGTTTCTTAAGCAAAAAGTTAAATACTCTGGGTATAATATGTTAAAAAAAAAAAAAAAAGTTGCCAATTACTGATTCTACAAACATGTACAGTGGCAAGAAAAGTAAAATATGTAAAAGATCAAAGGTCGTTGTTACTTAAATGTAAGAGGGAAGAGAACATCAATATATAGAGATTGCAGGCCCAATGTGTGATCACACTCCCCATGCATTTTAAGGGCTGTGAACAAATATCTGATTTCTTTCTCTTTTTTTTTCACAAGTCATATAGTAAATAGATAGCACTAACAAAGTCAAATATTAATAACCAAGAACTACAGATCCTCAAATCCCCTTTCCCCCAACCAGCAAAACCCATAGAAATTTACACTGACCAAAGTAAATAGAAAATAAAAGTCAAACCACTTAAACGGTTGACATTTAGGGATGGAGCCAGGCACACGCTTTCATCCTTCTGAATCACCAGTGTTACAACATTAACAGAAAATAACCGATATTATAGACATGGTGTAAAAGTTAGTATTAAGGTCCGATGAACAATAATTTAATTAATATCTGCTGGTGATTACTATAGTTTTAAATTTAACTTTAGCAAAAGAGTACCATTTTACTTAGCGCATCATAGCTGCCTTTTTTTCCCCCCCTAAACAGAAAGAACCTATTTTAAAAGAAAATACAGCTCATAGCCATGGTCTTATTGACGATGACCAGAATTAATTTTGAACTTCACTTATTTGTTGTAATAAACGTGATTGATTTTGATGTAGAATATCTAATTTACCAAATTTGCTTTTCTCTGTTTTTCTGATATTCTATCCTTTGGGGATATAAATTTAAAACACATCCTTTTGAGAAATTACTTCATTGATCCAGGACAAGTATAAGTTTTACCTTATTAGATTGTTTTAGTATATACTAAAGCTAGCCGTTATTTGGTGAGTGCTAGTGATAGAGCATAATGGCCAAATACACAAGAACTATTGTCTTTCAATGTATGGCTTTAACCTTGATATATATCTGTGAGAGTGTTAATTAGAGAGGGAAAAGAAACCCATGATTTCTTCCCTAGGCACAATGATGGTTGTAGTGTGGGTACTGAAAAATAGCAGAAAAGAGGCAAATGAATAGAACAACTGAAGCTAACCAGTCAGAATTGTGCTCTGTAGAAAAAAGAAAGAACCCTTTGCCAATTGGAAATCTTCTAGTATCAGATAATCACAATTCTTAAAGAGTGGAAAAATCCCTTTTTTGGACACAACTTGCTGTTCTAGCCTCTTTCTTTTACTAGGGCACCTTTGGTGTACTCTTAGCCGCCCTGAGAAGAGTGGACTTTTTACAGTAGCTCAACAGAAAGCACATTACCTAACCATCTGAGACTCATGGATTACCACATGATCATTAATTTCTCAGTGAGAAATGGAAAATGTGTAGGAAACCACTAATTATGGATTCGCGGGTTACAAGTTATAAAATCTCTGACAAAAGAAATCTCAAATATGGAAAGAATTAACTTTTTACATGAGGCTTATTAGAATTGTTAAAAAGTTATTTGACTTTTTAATTATTTTATACTAAAAACTTTTGGCAGTGAACAGGGCTTTACATTTTTGTATGTGATATCTACAATAAAATACGCAAATAACTATATAAGTTATATAATCCATAGATCCAAGATTATCATTGCTATATCATTGTAATCATTAGAGAAAGAAGGAAGAAGAGAAGGGGGAGGAGGACACAACAACAATAAAAATAATTAAAAGCTTATAATGTTAGGCACTTTAATGCATTTACCCCCTTATTTCGGTTACTGCAGTAATGCTATGAATAAGTGTTGTTATCACAATTTTACAGATGAGGAAAGTGAGGTTTAGAGAAGTGAGGAAACTTGCTTAAGTCTATTAATAATAATGTATATTTGGCTCTCAAGATAAGTCTAACTGCTCTCACCCTTCCCAAAGTTTATGGAGCAACTCTCATAGAGAGCGGCAACTGACTCAAGTTCAAAGACAAGAATCCTACATGGAGCTAAAAATTTCTCTGAGAAAGAAAATAAGATTCAAATATAAGCACATCTCAAATCACATTCAGACAGTTTCAAGTTAGTTCCCCACCTCCTCTTTATGCAACTAAATACTAAAGCAAATTAAAATGTATAGAAGACAAAAGAAAAAGACATTCCATAAATATTCGGAGTAACTTCACTAAAATATGGTTTCCCAGGGAAACTTGCTAAATCCAAATACCCTCCTTACTTCCCTTCCACACATATTTCATTATGAGACAATCCTAGAAATATTAAGAATTTGAAAAATGAAACCCTTCATGGAAAGGATTGTGTATCCCTTGTGTGCCTCCCCTCTTTAATATAACAGTAAAAAACTTAAAGATGATAAGAAATATCTGTCTTTCAGTAAATATGGGAAATGTCAGAAAATGGCTACAGTTTTATTAATATATCTAATTCAAAAAGAAATGGTTTAAAAATAAATATTATTAAATGAAAATGCTATATCTCTTTAGAAGCATTTCCTCCCTGGATCCTTCAAGAAATGTTTGGACACAGTCTGCCCTTGAAAACACACAGACGACTCCCACTAAAGTCACAAATTATGCATACACATTTCTAGGACCAAATTTGGCCCAAAGCTTAATTAGTGTCTAACTGTGATTACATCTGTGGTGTTGAATTTTCAAATCTAAAATTTCAGTGTTGCAACAAAACTTTGTAAAATTCCTTTAATTTCTGTAGGGGAAACAATATCAAGAGCAGTTTGGTATTTCAGTCAGACTGAGAAAATATTTTTTATTAATCTGAAAGCAATTCCTCTGAAATTCAAAAAGGAAGAAAAAGTGATTTAAACAAATACTGAAATATTATAAATAAATAAGCATTGGCCTCATGAGTTTGACTTTTGAAGGCCGACAGATTTTTAGGTAACCTTGTTCTGGGCAATGGTTGCTGCTTTTCCTCTCTGTTATCTGAAAAAATAGAAAGCATTTCTATTTTTTTTTCCCTTTTCTTCTTTTTTTCTTTCTATGTTTCTTCCCCCTACTTCATTAATCATTCACAAGCAGCTAGCTAGTAAGTACAATTCAACTCTTCTGAGCTAAAGAAACACGTCTTTCTCTATGCCCTCACTGCCCCGTTTTCTATTGTGTTTCTCACACATCAGTTGTAAAGCTGGGTTGAAAATTGTCTCTCTTTGGAAGGGAGTACATTACTGTTAAAGAGTATTTATTTATATATATTTCACCATGGTTTGTCATTTGTTCTTTTATCTTCAGTTGCAAAGTCTTACTTCATACTGAGCTTGAACTTGAGGATAAATAAGAAATCCATGCTATGAAAATTTTCTTAAGAACTGCTTTCAGGATTAGGTTTTATAACTGTAGTTCCCACAGTTCAATTGAGTTATTATTTGCAGTATCAAATGACTTGTTTATAATGTATACCTAAAATTTGAAAAACTATGTGAAGTGACATAACTTGTAAGATCTGGGGCTTTTATACGAATGGGCTCTAAAAAAAAAAAATTTGAGCTAACAGGTATTTTAATTGTCCGACGTCCAATTCATTTTTATGTAAGCAATAGCTGGGTATGATTTAATTTGTTCACAATTAGCTATTCCATACTTCATAATATTTATTATCAACTCTTATGACTTGGCACCCACAGTGTTTCAATGATACTTGATGTTTAGAAAGAGTTCTTAAGGATTTTCATCACCTCAGGGCTACCTTCATAGCCCCAAGTGATGTCTTTACAATGCCACAGAAGCTGACAGGAAAGAGAAAAAATATTTTAACTGGTTGTTACTAATTTCAGAGTTAGAGTATGTTCTTTAGCTCTATTGTATTTAATTCTTCCTTGATAACATGGTAACATTTTTTATCCACTCTTGGTATGTCATGGACTTCTTAGGAACTGAAGTTAACCTCTGTGGTCTGAGTAGCTTGGTGTGAAGTACAGGTTGTTGGGAGACTGGTTGTTTATTTGGTGAATTTTCCACTTAATCAAGACTCAAACTAATAAGTATCCCCACTGAGTTAAAGAAATAGGAAAAAGACTTTGTATTCAGTTATAGGCTCTGAATAATCCAAGGTCATACAACATTTCTAATGTTCTGTGGCCTCAGATCATATTATGTGGAAATTAAAATGTACTATTTATTTCAAACATGATAACATTTTTGAAGACAAAATATATATTTTCCTGTAATTTGGTATTGAATTTTATAACAGCAGGAAAATCTTTCCAATATTCTGTAATTTATGGCATAGATTTCATGTGACATGATCAAGAGCTATAACTTAACTGAACATATATTATTTCTAAGTTAATATGACTGAAAATCAGTATGTCTGAATTCTGTTACACAGAAGATCCAGGAAAAAATAATTACTTCCATTAGAACACTCCAAAATCTTTTTATAGACTATAATCAGTGATATGATTTACTCTTGAAGTGCCACTCTGGGACAAGGAACATTGATAAAAATTCTTTCCTTCACTGTAATGGATGATGCTACTGACCTGTCGCTAATACGTGCTTTCTGTCATCTTATTCACTGAATTATCCGCACTCTTTCTGTGGCTTTTGCTTATAACCAAAGCATTGCTTTTGCAAAAAAGGAAAGTGGGAGTGCATGTACATACTTGCATACACAACTTTAAATATCTTGTGGAACTAATATTGTTCCAAGTTTTCAAAACCAAGAAAGGCAAGAAAATGTATTGATTCTCAATGAAATGAGAATAGAAATGTAAAAATATTATAAGAGATAGGTAAAAATTTTTCTATTTGTAGCTGAATCAAATTTAGAAGTTCATCAGCAGCCATTTAGAAATATTAGAATTGTTATTAAATAATACCTAAGAAATCAATGCCCGTCTTTTCTCAATCTTAATTCTTCAAAAGCAAATTTAGGTCCTAAGTACCTCATAAGAAATAAACGTCATTATTTAAGATGTTGGTGTTTCACATGTGTAACTTTAAAAGGTGTTAATACTTTTTTTGTAATTTGAAAAAAATCTTAATATCATCTGGGGCTGTTTTGTACATTTCAGGTTGGGCAAATTGAGACCAACTGCAGTTAGACTGTCCACTGTGCAGGTGCCAATTTCTGCTTCAAGCTCTTGAAAATTCATGCAACATTAATAAGAATTTACCAAGTACATATTTGTCATGCACTGTGTTATGTATTGGACTTCAAAACTAAAACATACTTCATTTCCTCTCTTGTAGGAGCTCACGATATAAGAAAAATAAATGCATAGTCAAATTATTACCACATGATGTGAAAAATAGAATTAATATAAAATCATAGGTTTCAGTGGAAGCCCATAGATAGGATTGGGAGTTCTGTGAAGTTTCTGATAGGATATGACGTAGTTCATTGTGATTGAAGATGCCAGTAGCAGTGGTGTCACTACTTGTGTATATATAGATGAGACCAAAAAGGTTATGTGTTTAAAACTATCTCTTTGCTTTATAGCCTACCTCAAAGTTGTACTTCAAGAAAGACAACCTATACCTTATTGTAAAATTTCCTACCAGCTCATATTTCCCTGTAAATCCATATAAAACATTGTCTGAAGGTAGACTTAACTGTATCTTTAAAACATTTGTTCTCCTCACCCTGTTCTGATGTTCCCATTCATCTTACATAGGATAGTCCCTCTTTATTGATGGGGAAAACGTTCTAAGACCCGCAGTGGATACCTGAAACCACTTATAATACCAAACTATATATATATACTAAATTTGTTCTATACATATATACCTATAATAAAATTTAATTTATAAATTAGACATAGTAGGAAATTAACAACAATAACTAATAACAAAATAGAACAATTATAGCAATATACTGTAATAAAAATTACATGACTGTGGTCTCAGCAAATAAGTACAGATTTCTTTTTCCTTCACAAATTCAGAGAGATTTGTTCTTGCTGTGGATCTTTGCAATCTCAGCATGTGATTTTTTTTTCTTTCCCTTTTAAGTCAAGAACTTTTACCTTTTCACTTAAAGGAAATACTTGACTGCTTCTCTTTGGTATATTCAAATTGCCAGAATCACTACTCTGGGGTGTTGGACCATTATTATGTAAAATAGGGTTACTTAAACACAAGAACTGTGGATACTGTGATAGTCTATATGATAAACTAAATGTCCACTAAACGACATACAGTATGGATATGCTGGACAAAGGGATGATTCATGTCCCAGGTGAGATGGAGTGGGACTGAACAAGATTTATTACACTACTCAGAATGACGCACCATTTAAAACTTATAAATTGTTTATTTCTGGAATTTTCCATTCAATATTTTTGGACCATGGTTGACTGTGGATAACTGAAACCGTGGAGAGCGAAACCGTAGATAAAGGATTGGAGTGGGCTACTCTAGTGATGTTATTAGGCTGTCCTATTATTCCTTGTCTGAACATGTCCAGTCTAATAAATTTGTAAGAGAATTAATGAATCTTGGTTTATCCAAATCATCATAGACAATCTTTGAATAAGTAAATATAGATTCATGGTAGTTGCACACATGATAAAAAAGTAACTTTTCACTATGGAAAAATTTTCTAAGTAAAGATGATGAATAAGTTTCATTATTTGGGGGAAAGAGTATCCCCAATTTTTACTTTTTTTCTTTCTTAATTTTTTAAATGCATTAATTGCAGGAAAAATTTCTTGGAACATTTTGATATACTTAAATAAAGCAAAATAAGCCATAAAATGCTTCCTTAGTAATATATAAGCACAGTATTACTTTTTAAAGTAGCTTTGAGATATACTTTACATAGCAAAAAATTCCCACATTTTGGGAGGTGAACACACAGTGTAAATATATATATGAACGCCTTACTGTTAAAGTGTATAGCTGAAACTTATTGGATTTTATTAACCAATGTCACCATAAAAAATAATTAATTAATTTTTTAAAAATTCACCCATTTTAACTGCATAATTCAATGATTTTTAGTAAATTTATGGAATTCTGCAACCAACATCATAATCCAATTTTAGGCCATTTGAATCACCACAAAAAATCTTTCATAACTATTGCAGCCACATCCTATTATTACTCGACATTTTTTAACCTAAAAGAAGTATAATAAAATATTATAGACGCTCTTTGACTTATAGATTTTGTTCTAAAATTCAGTTTGTATTCACATAGTTGAAACTTAAAATTAAAATACTCGTTTTTATTTCTGTATTATCTAGAGTCAGTCTGAGCAGCAATAATAAAATAATTCAAAGTAAAATATTTTAATTAAGAATAGAAGTTTTCGTTTCTCTCTTAAGTTCAATGGCAAAGCTCCAGTTTCTTCATTTACGCCAAAGGGGAAGAGGAAGAAACAAGTTAGAAAGTTGCATGTTCATTTCTTATGTGACAAGGCCTGAAAGTTATAGACATCATTTCCATTGAAAGAATGTGAGAGAAGTATCTGGGTGTCCAGCTGAAAGTGGAAGGGAAAATAGAAATTAATGAATAACTATTAATTTATTCCATAGCCCCTAGTATATTGTAAACTTTTTAAATGCAAGGACTATTTTTTAAAATTTCATCTTTGTCTCCCCTACAATGTCCCTCTCAGGTGCTTAATAAAAATTATTTTAATTAAATCTAAAAGCAAAGGCAAACTAAAATAAAGATTTTTATGTTCACGTTATTCATTTAACATGTGCATAAAAAGCATGCTTCAATTGGGTTTAATTTAACTATGAGTAGTAAAAAATTAGAAGCATGTTGAAGTCAATTAACAGTCAAAAAAAAAAAGAGGTAAAATAGAAGAAAAATTGGCTACTAAACTCTCCAAAGGAATATCTCCTCAGGGAGTTGGAGATTTTAGCAGGTAGCTTCGAGATGATCAGAGATGAGAATTAAATGTGTATACGCACAATTTACATAGGCAGCATTGTTGTTGCAGATTCATTATATAATTAGTTACAACCATTGCTTACACTAGTAAAGATGGTTAGTTCCAAGCACTTTTGGGGAAAAAATTTTACTCTAATTTTTAGGAGAAAGTTAAAAAATGGAAATAATGTTCTAAATCATATAACTCAAAGTCTTCATTTAAAAAAAAAAAATTTAGTCGTTACTGACAGATAAAGTATAACATGCCCAAAGATGATACATTTGCAGTTCTTTCATTCAAAAAGTGTTCATTAAGCATTTACTAAGGAACAGACGCTCTTCTAGATTCTAGGAGTAGAGCACTGAATAAAGTAGACAAAGTCTCTATTTTTTTAATTAAATAATTTGTTTTTTATTTCTTAGGTACAGTTGACATACAATATTATATTAGTTTCAGATGTACAGCATAGTGATTAGACATTTATATAACTTACAAAGTGATCATTCCAATAAGTTTAGTATCCACCTGATACCATACTACTGGTTATTATAGTCTTATTGACTATATTCCTTATGCTGTAGATAAAGTCATATTTTTGAGGTACATATATCTAAAAAGTAGTAAGCAGAAAAATAAGCAAATAATAATTCACAGGGGAGTATTAAAAGTATGTCAACTCTATCATATATTATTTAGAGTTATGCAGGGAATTAAGGTCCAGTGGCGTGATGGTGACTACTTCAGATTAGATGGTCAAAGTGTTTTAGGAAGAGGTTTAATCTAAAATTCAGTTATGTGAAATTCCGGCAGAAAGGAGAGCCAATGCAAAGGTCCTGAAGCCAAAACAAGCCTGATAATACTCAAGCATGAGAAAGAGGTCATTGCTAGTAAATTTCTAGGAGAAAGAATAGAATTAGTTGGTATAAGAAAGGCCAGGTTTGATAGAGTTTTTTAAGGCAATCAAATTGTTTTGAGTTTCTTTTTACATCACAAGCAGCCATTGGATGGTTTTAGCAAGACAATGAGATGATCTAGTTTATAAAAGGTCATTTTACTTTTTATGATGAAAAATTGGTGGTTGAGTGGTGAATAAAATCAAGGCTAACGGTGCAGAGTTTTAGATGAGAAATAATATTGATTTGAGTGAATGTAGTAGTTTTTGAAGAGGAAAAAATATGATCAAGTGTGGAATATATTTTGGAGAGTAAAATGAACAAAGGCTGAAGATAGGTTGGAGATTTTGGAAAAGGGGGTAAGAAATCAAGAAATTAAGAATAATTTTTTTAAAGTATTTGGTAATTGTGGGAAAGAAACAAATTCTCCTCTACCCTCAAGTTTCTTCTGGCCAGTCTAATAATCAGACAGGATCTCAAAGTGGTATTAGTAGTGTGTGTTCATTGCAGTAATATACACTGAAATCCTCACAATAGCTGAGGATAATTCACTGCCAATTCTCTTTATGGGGTTAAATACTCTGGTTTATAGTTTATAATCTTTTTCTTAAACCCTAGGAAATCTAGTATTTTACCACACACACACACACACACACACACACACACACACATCCCGCCCATGGAAACATTTCACTTCTACAGGTAATCTCCTTGGAAGCATCAAAGACCATTTCAGGCCAAATATTTTCTCTTGTTTGACCACATCTGTTCCTAGGGAAACACTCAGACAGCTCCTGTCTTAATATACTGGAAAAGCACAGGTTAATTCCTCTGCTGTCAGAGTAGCTAAACAGCCAGTTTCTCATGCTTCAGATTTCTTAAGTATGAGTCAGACACTGTCCACTGTGTCTACAAATTGTAGGAGATGCATTAAGATAACTAGTCTCCTTAAAGTTTCGATTCAACTGTAGAGTGAGAAGCAACCTCCCTCTCTCTTGCACAGACAGCATTCTCCAAAAAATTCCCTAAATAATTAAAATACTGCCAATTTCATTCCCTAATTGTGAGTGAGGAAGTTAAGACTTACACATCCAGTTCTCTAAATCTCCTTTTGCAGGATTTTCTCTCACCTCACTTGGAAATGTTAACTTCAATTATTTTGTAGCTCTAACAGGAAAATCAGGCTAAAATAAATTTATTTTAACATATGGTAACACATGTTTCTTTTTCCATTTTTTGTTATCCTTTATTTTCATTCAGCTGAAGTACAGATAACTACTCTGATCTGATGCTCTTTTAAACCCTAAAAATTTTCATGAACTTTGCATTTTTTTTAAATTATTAAGAAGTTTTTAAAAATTGATTTGTACTTTATAATAAAGTAGATTGAAAACAATTTTAAATTGCACCTTTTATTTTGGCTTGCAAGCTTCAAAACAATGTGAAATTAACTGGGGTTTTATTATGCCTAATCTTGCAGATAAATGATATAATCAGCTTTCCTTTTAAATGCAAATCGAATATCATAGATTAAGAATTTTATGGCCAGAAATGATCATAGAATCCACACTAACCACTTCACTTTATCTTTGATTTTAAGAAAAATAAAAACCCACAATCTTTAAATTACTTGCTCACCATTATAAAATCAATTAATATTAGAATCTAAGTTTACATATAAAACTTTTTCCATTATATCATAGTGTTAGAATGTTATGCAAAACTGCAAATGATTCTTGGTAACCATTAAAAGTGTTAAATATTTTAATTTAATGATAATTTCTTAAGAAGACTATTTAAAAGTAAGTAACATTCAAGTGCATAAATAATATCAGCAGTTATGCTTACTACAAAACAATTGTAATCTCAGTTTAGAGATGTTTTATGGAATAGATTTCCCTTTCCTTAATTAATGTCCTTAATGTTTTTGGATAGGTGCCATGTTATTTGTCGTGGTAGGATAAAATTCCTTCTCGCTTCTCTAAATTATGTTTCTTTTCCCCTAGTAGAGTGAATAGCTATTGTTATTAGCCTTGATGAATTTTGAAAGGTGTCTAGATGGGAATTTTCATCATGATTCTGCTGGCCTCTCTGATTCTCTTAGACCTATACCTTCACTCCAGGGCAAGAGAGGAGAAATGAGAAAATACGGGATCAGGTCTGCCACTGTGTTTCCATTAACCTGAGTGGTCGCTTCACAACCTCGGAAGTGCAGAGAGTGAATGATGAGCCAAGTGGGGCAGGACAGATCGATTCCATAATTTTTACTCCCTGTTTCTCCTCAGCCCTAACTGGCTATTGATTGGATGAGCTGTGGATGGGTAGTGCCTCTGAGACCTTAAACGACTGAGAGGAAATTCTCTCCCTCCACACAGCAACACCTTCAGGCTCTTGTCGTCATTCGCTTTGCAGAAGAGAGTAAAACGAAACTTAACAATGAAGTCATCTGAAGAGAAATAAATAAATTCCATTCTCCAACAAGATAGTGAACTTGCTTTAATGCTTATTCACCCATCAGATATCAATTACCTATTTACATTTAAGAAAACAAAGATTTCATATAGGTCCAGAAAGTTGCAAAGTGGGTAGGGGTTTTTAAGACCATTTAATTTTATCTCTTTACCTAACAGGTCTGAAAAACTGAAGCTGAGAATTGACAATCCCCTTAAACCAATGCTTGGGGTGAATTGGAGTAAACTTTGGTTTCCTAATAATACCCAGTCTGGCAGTCTCTAAGAAAATTTTTCTTACTCCTAATAGTCGTAAAGAAACAATCTCTATTCTTGCTTTAGGTCTTGTTAAGTCATAATATAACACCTGAAACGAATGCAGCCACCTATTCCCACTGCGAACGTGCATCCAACTTTATGGATGTCAGACTGGAGATATGAAAGGAATCTAGGACTAGATTTGCTAGACCAATGACCAAATTCCAAGCTTGTCTTACCTCTGGAATCTCTGCCTACTAAGATTAGAAATTTCCAGGATTTTCAGCTTAAATGGTACTAACTTAAAAAATTCTTCTTCTCAAACGTATTCTTTCCTCTTTTCCTTCAATGAAAGAGTCATGTAGCCCCCTGCAAAGAATGAAGAGCACTGTGCCGTTCAGCTTGAGGGAAAGAAAGGACATTGGAAATACTCGTTCAACACATTCAAACTAGTTGTGGACATAGCATGGTCAACTAATGTCTACTGTTAGAATGAATGATATCTCTGATCTAGATGCAGAAGCATAAGAAATTCCTCAGGGATGATATTCTTCAGAAATGGAAAGGCTGAAGGGATTCGTTCAATGGCATCCCTAGTTTGCAACAGAAAATAATGTGAAGGTCAGTAGTGTGTTAATAAATTCCTCTAGTTCTGTGGTTCTCAACCAGAGGACATCTGTCAATATTTGGAAATATTTTTAGTTGCACGACTTGAGGGAGGTACTATTGGCATCTAGTAGGTAGAGAACATCCTGCAATGTACAAAACTGCCCTGTGCAACAAATTATAGAGTCAAAAATGTTAGTAATTTTTCAGATTGAGAAACTTTGTTCTATATTACTTACTGCTCATATGGATTTCTAAATCCTTATATTTTCAAAGCCTGCATTGTATCCCACCTAATAAATTATGAATTCAGATAGAGAAAATGGCTTGGGCAAAGGAATATCTTTGTTTTTGTTTTTCATGAAAGTGTGAGACCTTTTAATGTTTGATTTTATTATATCACAAAGTAGATTATAAGACTGTCACAAGCCTTGAGAATGAAGGCCAAAATTAAAACTTGGGGACAATGGTTTACCCCATGACAATTTATTTTACTTTTTAACAATGCCTTTGTTCTTCGTTTTTTATGATAAATGAGAATACTACCTTCCTTGCTCTCCTTGCAAATTGATGGGTTGTACTACTAGTTCTGCCCAAGTGGCTGTGGGCAGATAGGGTGTAGCTTTTAATGACTGATTGGTGACCTACTAGCTCTCTTTTCACTCTGAAGCCCTGACAAGTGACATTAAATAGTGGAGTTTCTATACCCATAATAGAGCAAAAGATAACTGCTCTTTATTTCAAGGCACTGAGATTTGGAGTTGTATATTATTTTAGTCTAACCTAGGTTTATTATGACAAATACAGTTAGTAAAAATTTTAAATGGGTCATTTTGAACTGAAAATACAACAGTTAAATTAATTATAAAGTCAGAATGTTAATTCAAATTAAAACATTAAATGATTGCCTAATACTTCGGGGCCTGGAAAAAGCTGTAGGAGCGAGAGGATAGATTTGAGAGAGAGTGTACCAGTGTTGCAGCCCACCTTTGGAGGTACTATGGCAAGACTTCAAAAGGTGGCTGTCTTTTCTATGCTAAACATCCTCAAAACATCATTTTCTAAGTTTGAAAAAGCTTATATCACTATCAGTGCATGTTTGCATTTGCATGTGTGGGTATATGTGTGCAAGTATGTACTCGCATGTAGGGGCCTAGATTGAGCCCCGTCTGATGTCTCCTGACACGGAATTAGACGGATGCATCCTAAGTCACTTAAGTCTCTCTTAAGTACTGTTAAATATGCTTCACGTAGGTACTCGGGTCACAGAGGGCAGCTATAATTAGTCAGTGTTACAAAGAGAATCATGACATGGTAGGGAGAGAAAAGGATTTTTTAAAGAGTTTAATTAAATATCGAAGTAAATTTTAATACAGATATATCTGGATTTTAGGAACTAGAAGTTTGATATTCTAACAGGTGAAATTATTGACAAGTTATAGAAGTAAACGGAGTTGTTATTAGAGGAGGCTCATAACCAAGTGAAAAAGTGGGAGGTGTTGACTTAGTTGGTGTCAGTTATTGGAAAAATAAAATGATTTTATGTCTCACTCCAGTAAGTGGAGAATCCTAAATAAATCAGTTTCAAAGAAAAAGATAGTCTTTGCTGATGAGATGTTTACATCTAGTAGAGTAAAAAAATAAAAATTTCAGCATGATATGAGACCATGGCTATGAGGATATCCTAGCTGCAGGGAAGGATAGACTTAGACTGGAGAGATAAAGGAAGATTTCCTGAGAAGACAGCATGATGAGAACTAAACTTTTAAGGATGAGTAAGAGTTAGCCAGGCAAAGAATGTGGGGTGGTACATTTGGGGCTGTTAAGCAGCATGAGTTAAAGCATAGAGCTGTGACACAGCATGGTGTATGAGAAAAACAGCAAGTCATTGGATTCCAAGTGCATAAAGTAAGAGATAGGACATGGCAGGAAAGAAGGTGAGAGTTAGATAAGTCATGGAGGGCTATGCAGTATGTAACGATAAAGTGTGAGAATTTTATAGGCAACATGATTCCACTGAAGGGATCTAAAGCAGTAAGTATTTTAGCTGGAATATTCATGGTAATTCCATGGAGAATAGATTGAAAAGAAATAATACCATAGGCAAAGATAGTACAGTTGGGCCCTCAGCGAGGCTTTAAAAGAGGACCTAAACTAAAGGAATGACAACGTGGTTTGAGAAAGGATTATAGATGTATGAGAATTTAGTAGATAAATTTAGTTGGAGATCTCCTGGAAGTTGAGATAAGGAAAAGAGAAAATCTGATATTGTATCCCCAATATTGTATTTTTAAATTGTATTTGGACAATGTTTTATAGATATACGTTATATAAGAACAGGAACAATTAATGGGAAAGTCAAGCTCATGCCAAGTTTGAGATAGTTTTGAAGATATCCAGCAGGCAGTTAGAAGTATAAATCTGAACTTTAGTGTAGATATTGGCACTAGAAATACATAAATGGGAGTCAAACATTAATTGGAAAAAAGTCTTCAGAGAGTATATGTGGAGTGAGAATGACCACACATTAATGTTAAGAGACTTTTAAAGAGTGGGCAGGAAAAGAGGAGACCCATAAAAAATTGAGAAAGACAAGCCAAAGAGAGAAAATGCTTTCCAAATTACAAATAAAAGGGCGGCAATATTGACACTGTTCTAGTAGGTCAAGAAAGATTAAAAAAAAAAAAAATGGATTTATAATTAAGAAGTCATTGGTTACTTTGACAAAACAGTTTCAGTAAAATAATAGAGATAGTATGTAAGTTACAGAGTATTGAAGAATGGATCAGAAGTAAGGAAAAATATTTTATTTCAAGAAACGTTTTGGTAAAGGGAAAAGAGGAATCAGATGATGTTAATGGGGTTAGGTTTCAAATAAGTTTCTTTCTAATGACTTATGCATCTCTGAAAGCTAAGGAGATAGCTAAAAAGAAAAAGAAAACCAAAAGGATTCAACTGATGGAGTAAAATCCTGGCAGACATTTACAAAATAAAAACAGACATCTGCATCATGATTGGCCATGGAGAAAAGTATACAGTCCTTTCAGAAGGTAAGCGTAGGTTTTGAAAATCTGAAGGGGGAAGGAGGAGCAAATAATTTATGTTTTATGGATTCAAATTTCCTAATAATATAGATATTTAGGTGATAAGAATTAAGAATGAGGTGGTGGAGGGGCCTTGAAGATAAAGGCGGAATAGTTGCTGAAAAAAATAGAAAAGGGAATTCATCCAGGAGTCAAAAGATTGTCAAATAATTTGAGGAACTAACTGGAGTTGAATATAAATTTGTGGCTACATGAATGTGTAAATTGTGGCACTTCTCTAGCTATGTTGAGCACCTGCATTACAATAAAGAAAGTGGATAATAAAATTAATTCAGTATTGAAATTTTATCAGTTAGGTGCCTGTAAAGGTAAGTGTGCAAGGCATTGAGGTTATTGGTAAAATAGTGGTTGAAGTGATCAATAATGAGATCCGTGCTCAGGAGAGAAAACAACAAATCTTGGAAAGTCTAACTCAGCTAAGAGGAGGTAGCGTGAGATCAAAGTGCTCTTGTTTCTGCAAAGCTGTTTAGCAGAGGTAGCAGGAGTGAAACAGCTAGAAAGATAAGTGGTTGTAGTTAAAGTATACAATGTTAGTGCTTAAGATTCAGCAGTGGACACATTTTAGTTTAACTTCAACATATGTCTTTGGCTGTTACAAGTTAGATATTTTTGGGCCCATTTTATGACTTAGAAACTGATTTGGAGAGGTTAAATGATTTGTCTAAGTTGAAACAACTAGCAGGTATTAGAACTGGGATTTGAACTCTGGTCTTTCTGACTCCAAAGCTTTTGTATTTTTACCACACTGTTCTCCATAATTTGGCTCTTCTATACTGAAATAAAGTAAGTACTGTTGCTTATGTAGTTTATACTGTTTTAAACTGTCAAAGGACCAGTGTAATTCTGATAATCGATTGTTTTAAATACTTTCTTTTGTTTTGTTTATAATTGTTGATGTTCATACTTGGTTCCTTTCAGTTTGAGATGTTAGTGTCATTTTTATTCTGGAGATATACAGCCAAAAACATTTTGTTCATGACACTGTGTTAAACACATTGATGAAGTTTGTTAGGGTTTCAAAATTACATATGATTAAGTAAGAAAGTAAGATGTTAAAAGCAAATAATTTCAATTCAAAATATGCAATGCTATAGATATTTTATTTAGATTTGACAAAAACATCTTGTTTAACTTAGTTACTCTAATGCTTTTCTTATAGAACACATATTAGCTCTTCATAAAATGACAGGCAGCCATTAATGAGTCCACCTGACTTTCTAGATTATTAGAATGCCCCTCAGCTTAATAATGCAGGGCTGTATCAGAATTATTTTAGTCTTGAAGATGTGGAAACTAGGTTTCCCTAATGTCAAAATATAAAGTTCTTAAGATCAATGCTATAATGCACATACAGTTTGGTCAAATTATTTTTTAAAAGGCATTTCTTTTTCCTGATCTTTGAGTACTTGGATCATAGTCTCCCAACTGTCTCAAGTATTCTTGCATTTTTGTAATTGAGTTAATTTCAGAATTAACTCCTATAGTAGCTTACTTAACAAATAGGAGTACTAAATACATTTTTCTTTTATTACAAGGTTCAATTTGGTCTTGTTTGAGATATTCTATTATATCCTGATAATTTTATAGCATTTTCTTCATACAAAAACATGTTTTCAGTTAATTTTGGTGCTGTGATCCCAGTAAAAGTCACCTATTAGAAAAATGTTCTGAAACCAAGTTATTTATTTATTTTTTGCAGAGAATTTTCAGCCAAACACATTCTCTAATTTAAATAAGCTCTATTGTTTTATAAATTAAATTGTTTATACAAAGAAAATGCAAAAACATAGTTAAACCTTTAAGTATTAGGTCATTAAAAATCCACTCTTACTTTTCTGCCCATAACTACATCTTTTTTCAGACCTGTCACCCATTTCATTTAACCACTTAGTTCTCTTCTAATGAATGAATTGGCATTTCATATTACCTTATTATCCTATAAAACAAAATGCATACTCAATAACATTAATGGTAATTTCTCATAAAGACACATTATCGATCTGGGTGCTACCTGTAAGCATTGAAAATCGCAGCCTGCACACAGAGCCTTTCACATCTGGGCCTGAAGAATTAAAGAAAAATTAAATTTGACAGCAGTAAATTCACAGGCACAATCTAGGCCCCAATTTATATGCAAAATGAAATGCTTTATGAAAATTTCTTCTATTTTCTCATGGAGATTTGGGAAAAAGATTTCACTAGATGCTTCTTTCTTTAATATCCCTCTACTTAAATATTATACTGCAGTCACTGCAGACTCACTTTGATGTATAAATAATCAAGTTAAATTATGTGCAGCAAGGAGACTAGTGCTCTGCCATTCTTATTTTACAAAGTAATTTCTACCCTAGAGGGTCAAATTTCCCTGACAAATTCTTAATTATTATGTTGCAACAGAAGCAGAATCTATTTGTGCATAAATCCTGGGCATTCCCATGTGGCAAGTAACTAATATTACCAACCATTTCACTTGGCCTGTTCACTGAACTCCATAATTAGATAATACTTTTGATGATGGTACATTTGAAGTCTTAATCCATTTAATTTTTTATGAGAGTTTTTTTATTTTAATAGGGATATGTTAGTGACCACTGCCTATTTAAAAATCATTAAAATTCTGTCCACAGCAGTAATAAAGATTAAAGATTACTAATATGGCATTCATAACCTTGCTGGTTTTCTAGAAATCTAGGGCTTAAGGTAAATGTTAAAGGTCATTTAATATGTTAGTCACTAATTATAATCCTGGGTAATAGGTTCCTTTTCTAATTATCATGGTATAAAAGTTCTATTGTTTGGGTCTATGCTTATGATTTTCATATTTAGCTTTTTGGGGATGAATAATCCCGGAATTAAGCTCCTGAACATTGATGAAAGTAGGTAATGCTTGATGATTAACTGGATAAAAGCTTATATTTGAATGCCGCATGATATCTTGCCTTGAAGTTACTTACAAAAGATGCAGCATCCTTTTTCTAGCACTAGGTTCAGAGAAAAGGTCACTGTAAGATTAATGCACCCATATTTTAATATCAAACTATGACAAATTTGATAACAGCTCTTTGGTACTCCTGCCAAAACATTAAGAAAAAAGCTTGAACAACCTGAAACATGAGGAAGACATTTTTTGAAGTGAACCAGGTTTTGTCCATCCTTTAACCTAATGATAAAAATGCGAAATTATCCAATTCACATGGCAATAAATTGTTCACTCCTTGTTTAAACACACACGCATACACATGCATACACATACACCCTCAAGCTAGAGTAGCTGCCTGAAAAAAATCACTAGCTGCCTTCTTGACTTATAGTCTAGGATCGTGATAAGCTAAAACCATAATGGACTAATTAAAACCCATCAGATTCTTGGCCATACAAAACTTGGATTGTCTTGACATTTTCCATTTATTTGAACAATGATTTTGAAATTATATATATGTTCTACTTATATAAAATCCACATTTTCAGTTATTTTATTAGCATGTATTTTTCTCTCATTTTGAAAATAATTTGCATTTTCTATCTCTTCAGTCTTATTTATATGTGATCAGTCTTTGCCTTTGCTCTTATAGGAAATACTTAGATAAGTCACTAATATAATATTGAATGTTTTTTAGGCTGTTAGAACTTGTAAAATACCTTAAGAATATTTTGTGAGAACTCTATCAGTAAATATACTTTGATGAATTAATTCATAATTATTTGTTGAACATTGGCTATGTCCCAGACACATAATGAAACCTGCTATCATGAAATTTTTATTTTACTGACATAAGACATACAATAAACAGAATACATATATAAAATATATTTTAAGGTTAAAAGTATTATAATAAAAAGTAAAACACAAGAGGAAGATAAGGATTGACAATTAGGAAGAAGTTTAGTATTTTAATTTGAATGATCTCAGAAGGATTCATTGAGAAAATGATATTGGACCGAAAACTGGTAAAAGTGACTCAGGTATATCAGGTATCCCAGGAAGAGAAAACAACAGGTACAAATGCACTGAAGCATGAAAGATCATGCCTGGCTTGTTTGAGGAATGGCACGGAAATAAGAGCGGTTGGAAGGAAGGAAGGAAAAGTAAGAGTAATGGGAGATTTCTTTTAAAAAGTATTAGGTCATAAAGGGTCTATAGGCTCTTGTAGAAACTTTGACTTTTTTCCATGTGAGACGGAGGCCATTTGAGTATTTTAAATTAGAAGTGACATAAGTCTACTTGATCAGAGGATCATTCTGGACATTGAAAGTCAAATTCTATATACTTCTAAATTAGAGCAAAAGAATTTAGTAACTGATGAGATGTGAGTTGTGAGAGATAGAAAATAGTCAATAATGGTACTAGAATTTTGGCCATTAGCAACATGGCTTTTGTTTGTTACCTTAAAACACACACACACACACACACACACACACACACACACACACACACACACATATCACCAGTATATTGTGGAGTTAAATGCCCAAATGAAATGAATTTAAAGGAAAATGCAAGGAAAGGAATTGGAGAAAATGTAAATAGCTCTATCTAAGAATCTTGGTGTGGAGACAAATGGGGCAGCAGCTAGAGGGAAATAGAAGTTTAGAAAGTTTTCTTTTAAAGATGGAAGAACTTACAGGGTGTGTATACAAGGTGTGTTTCTCTGACTGATCAAGTAGAGATGGAAAATTAATGGCCACCTGAAATCAATGATTATAATTTAAATTGAGACAGTGAACCATGTCCAGGTTCAGTTTGGGTGGAGAGTATGATATAACGATTTTGCCAGAAGAGGATGACAGAGTGAAAGAAGGATAAGAACTGACAGTGTTTACACACTAAAGACATGATGTGGAAATGTAGAATTTAGACTGGGCTACGAGGAGAGTGAGGATAGAAAGATGCATATGCATCATGTCAAATATCTATGAGAGATTCCCTTACACTTAGGGGAATGGAACATAGGAATGCATAAATCAATGATCCTTTTCAACAGGATGGTTTTCCTAGAAGGGGGCAAATAATAGGACTGGTGAAATTATGAAAACTCATTAAACTGAGGATGTGAAAGCACAGGTGGCAAACACCAAGAGGAGGGAAAAATGGAGAAGCAACTGTAAATACGTTAGTATAGTCCCACAAAGATGAAAACTATGGGTTATGTTTTTTCAATTAAGTTTACAAAATTAACACAAAAGCAAGTGAGAGTTGCTGTCGTAGGCTGGGTTTCACACACGGGCTGTACAATTAGTTGCTCAGGACCCCATATTTAAATGGCTTTAGACTTAATGTAATGCTCTGCTGTCATAGTCTTGACATTTTTAATAATTTTTGAGCAAGAATGTTTTGTGGTGTCTTGCAGAGGGCAGGATCAAATACCCATCTAAAATTAATTTGGGCACTGAAACTGCTGAGGCCACACATTCACCAAGAAGTTATAAAAGTTATGAAGAAAGTTCATTATTTAGATAATAAGAATTTGGGGGGAGAGCAGGATGGGCTCCCAAGCAAGTCCTAAATGGCTTGAGTGAACAAGGGACAAAATGGCTTTAGTTTTTATTGAGATTAAAAGACAGACAGGCTGGGATAACTCTCTGAAGGGGTGCCGGGCTTGCTTGGTTTGAATTTCTCCATTTGGAGCCAAGGGAGGGAGGGAGAGCTTTCTAATTGGCCTGTTCCTCTGTAGACTTGAAAGCTGTCAGCGATTAAACATCCAAAATTTAGTCAGCTTCTTTATTAAAAGAAGTCTCCAAGATTACACCTTGCACTGGCCCCACAAATTATGTAGCCTATGCTGGTTTTACAGAAGCAGATCCTGAGACAAAGATGTTTGTTAGGGATTTGCTACTGTGAAGGAAAGGGGCAGAAGAGAGATCGGACTGTCACAGAAGACCCACAAAGCTGTTACGCATTAGTAGCCCCTGTGTGGGGCAAAGGGCCATGCTTTTATTTCCTCAGTGCTCATCCATAGCTACAAAACTGCACACCCCTCAGGGCTAGAGGGTCATTCTTATCTGAAGGGTGATCCAGGCAGGTTTATCTCTGTATCTACCAGAGTTGGGAAACTATTCAATATTTCATAGTTGTCGTAGGTTTTTAATTACAAATTAAATATTTGATTGTTTTCAAAATTAAATATAAATTAGTCTAAATAAAGGCCTTAGAGACAACCATATTGATAGATCACTAGATGGAGTATAGAACTTACTGTCAAAGAAGTATCTTTCAGACTTCACCATCATTTGTTAGATACCGAAAGTTCAGCCTTTTTGAGTATTAGTTTTTCTTTTATGAAGATATGTATAATACAAATAAATATTTGTTTTGAGGAATAAAAACATAAAATAATGAAAATAAAGGTTTTATATAAATATTAGTTGTTATTTTCATCAAGAGCTTCAAAATCTAAACTTTGTAACCGAACTGTACTTCGGCTACTCAAAATTCTGTTCTTTTGCCGTGGAAGAGAGTTTTATAGTTTGAGTTAATTCAGTATGTTATATTCTTTTGGTCTTTCTGCTACTAAGCTTATGCTTAAGAGAAAACTTTTAGTTATGCTAAAACTTTCAAGCCCATTAATAATTACTGCTTAGTATATCTACTTTAAAAAATTCAGCTATGATACCAGAAGATCATCAATATTTTTTTCTGTTGACCAGAGTATATATCTCTGATGTTACATTTCAGTGTCTTAACAAAGGATTATTGGTATGTTACATACGATATCAACATTTTATTTGTTTTCTTAAATTATAATAAAGGATACTTCTGTTTAAGCATTTCTTATTTTTATTATGTCATTTATGGGCTTTTGCGGGGATTAAATCCATGTGTAAATAACATTCTTTACAGCTCTTAATTTCTTATTCTCAAATTACAATCAAAAATAAGAACAAAGTTTGAATCCTAACCCAGGACACCACGGGTAAAATATGGTTGCAATTTAATTAGGGCTCTACCTCAAATACATGTAGACGGCTCTTCAGTTCATGCTTAAAACACTTCTTTTAAGTAAGTAGAAAATGAAATAAACAAGTCCCACATTTGAATGATAAAAGTCTGAAACTTGCCCCAAATTCTCTTGAAAATTGGACTGTGTAATCTCATGATATTTCTGGAGGTTTGAAAAGAAAAATCTATTGCATTATAATATTGTCTATGTTTCTTTCATGTTGTAATTTTTAAAATTGAAGTCTTAAGATAGGGTTCGATGTTTAAAATTAAAATGTTTTCATCACTTCAAATTCTGCAGCTGTTTCTTTTCTTATAGTGTTTAGTGTCACATAGGCAAACTCTGTCCCAATTTCACAGGAACAGATTTGTCATTCCTGGTCTCCGAAATAGCTCAGAATATAATTGCAGATATAAGGTATATGTATTTGTATTTATGTGGGGTTGAAAATGCTAAATAGAATTGTACGCATACTATTGATAGAGGTCTTTAACAGGAAAAAGATCATTTTAGATCCTGATCGTGAACCTACTTCCCCACTTACATATTTGCTTATTTCAAAACTCAGGAAAACGAGGGGAAAGATTTAGCTCACTGATAATTTGAAATAAGCTAAGATCTTATTTGGATATCCAAATAAGCAAGTATATTGGAAAATGTCAAGAAAAAATAACAAAAATAATTAGTGTTTTTCTCAATTACTCTTTCTTCCCCCTACCTCTGTTGCACTGTGCTAGATATAGATGTCCTATGTAGTCACTGACTGAGAAAACTAATATGTCATACAATTAAATTTAAATGATAAAAACTGTGCCCTTCCTCAACACCCATCCTATTGGCAAAAACCTGCATCAAACATGAATATTGAAATGAGGAAAAAAGATGTTATATTTCTATTTAAACTTCCATAGGCCTAGAAACCTGTTCCTTGATAGGGCTGGGGGAGCAGGGCGGGGGAGTGGGGGATGGTGGCACGGAGACAGAGACAGAGACAGAGACAGAGAGAATTAGGACCATAAAGAATGTAGGCAGAAAGGTAACTTAAAAGTACGATTATATTTGATTCACTTGTTACTCAAAGAAAAGTTGGCCCTGTTATCAATGATCTCGACTTGATACATCTTCAGAACATACACTCTACCCCTTCGTAGCTGTTAAAAAGATTAAAAGTCATGATCACAGCACTTGAAAAGAACAATGCAAGTTCATTTTGGCTAATCTGATATCTTAAAATAGACCATCATAAAAATCACTCCAGAAAGATGAGAATCTATTTTTAAATGCTTCCAGAAAAAAAAGCAGGCTATCTTTCTCAGTTTATCAGTCTTGACTAAGAAGAAAAAGGCTGCCTAATTCTAAATCTAATTTTTAATTCTGTTATTTAATCACATACTTTTATGCTGGATTTTAGTGAAAATGTGAACTTACTTCTCTCAAACTGTAGAAGTTTTATTTCAGCTTCTTTTCTTTCTTTCTAGCACACTTACTGAAAGCATGGTCTTCAGGCAGTTTGTATCAGAATAACATCATATGTTTGTTAAAATGCAGATACCTGCAGATCAGAATATCTAGACTTGATAACAAAAATCTACTTTTTAAAATTATTTTTGTTTTTACAAATAGTTAATGATCTAATAGTTACTAATGTTGAGGACCACTTATAACTCATGAATTTGCCCTAAACCTTTCATTATCACAATTAAAATTCTACTTTAAATTCTCATCAATTTATTCACTTCTCTAAACAATTCATCATATTCTTAGAAATTTGACTTAGAAATTTGTCCTGTTTGTCAAAATAGTCATTCTCAGTATAAATCTATAAAGTCATTTAACAAATCCTACATATATCTATTAAGCCCTTTTTTGTACTGTTCTATACTTCAGGGATACAGTAGTAAAATAAATACACCAACAATAATCAATTCCCTCGTGGGGATTACTTTCTAATAAGGAGAGGAGTACAGACAATAAATGAAAAAAATAACCCAAATATATAAGATCGTAATGCATGCTAAGGAGAGTGGGAGTGCGAGAATGTTGATTGAAGTTTTAAATAAGGCCGTCAGGGAGCAAATTTTTTTTTCCAAATTTTTGAGTAAAAATTGAAATGAAATGTGGCGAAGGAGTGAACCAAGCAGATAATCTGGGAAAAGAGCACCCACAACAGGGAAAAGAGCAATTACAGTGGTTCTTGTTCGGAAGTATGCCTAATGTGCTTGAGAAATCACTAAGAAGTCACTGAGATGAAAGGAGGGAAGGAAGGAAGGAAGGAAGGAAGGAAGGAAGGAAGGAAGGAAGGAGCAGGAGATGCTGTTAGAGAGATAGTAGATGTCTAGATAGGGTAGGGCCTTGGGTGAGATGAGAGCCGCTGGAGTGTTTTAAGCCTGGGAAGTCTATAATACATTCAAGTGGAAATAGCGAGTATCCAGACAGATATAGGGATCTTCAGTTCAAGGGAGAAGGTCAGGCTAGACAATATAGATGGGATTTAAAAGCACCAGATTGGATGAAGTCAGCTGAAAGAGAAGAGAAGTAGCCCAAGGAAAGTCTCTGAATAACCCCATTTAAGAGTTCTGATGCCAAAGCAGGAAGTGGGGCCTCTCATCCACTATTCAAATATTATTTATAGGTCAAATTAAGAAACAGAATGAGAATTCACCATTAGATTTATCAACCTAGAAGAGTCAGTGGCTTTGATGCAAACAGTTTTAGTAAAGTGGAGAAGTGGTTATTTGCTTAGAGTGGAATTAAGAGAAAATGGAAATAGAAATTTATATTTTTCAAATACATACACTTGCCATGCTCAATTTTGCCCTTTTCATATATCATTTAAAGAACAACCTATATATTATCTATATTTTCCATTTTTTCTCCAACTCAGATCACTTTTTTTAGATCACTTTTAATTGATGGATTACATGTAAATATGCAATCTTAAATATTCCTTTTTTCTTTTTTTGATGCTTCACAGTCTACATTATCAACAACATTGTTATTGGGAACTTTGACAAAATCTAACACAAAAGGATTTTTATTCAGGTATTTGAACGCACTCTTATTTGCAAATACATGTATATTTTAATTAAAATGATATGCTGACTGATTTACAAGAACTTATATCTCAGGTATTACCCTTCAACTCAGTTAAATTTTTAAATTCTCATAACAATAAAATGCAACATGTACAAAACAAGGCAAAACATTTTCTACCACAAACCATGTTGTCCGAGCTCGTTTGATGCCGTTAGTAGCAATATTGTGACATTTCAAAAAGCATAGGTATATAAGGACTGTATAAGTTCGATAAATCAAACCAAATTTTTTAACAGATATTCAAAATATGTATGAATAACAACATATAACAATAACATGTGCATTAAAGCTACATATTAATTCTTTTTTTTAACGTAGTAACTGACCGTCTTTAAATTTATTCCCATCCTAAGTGGTTAACATACATTTTAAGGAGCAAAGCTTAGTTACCCAGAATTCTCAGCTCGACAGAATAAAATACTCCCAAGTATTATCTTGCCCCAAACTAGAGATTAAAATTTGCTAGAAACTTAAATAATAAAATTCAATTCAAATATTCAAAGACACGTCTACATTTATTATTTCAACTGTTTAATTTTCCTCTGGGTGCATGTATTAATTAATTAATGTGCTGGCCTTCCTATGTGACGACTTGCTTTGAAAGGTAGAATTATTAATAAAGAATATTTCTCTTGCTTTAGCATATTTAGGGCAAAGACCAAATGCTTGAGATATTTAAACTTTTTTTTAGCTTATGACAGGCCTAAAAAGAACAGGAAATGTGTCCCAGATACACTATATAAGATAAAAATTGAGAAAGCAGTGACACAAAAACTGGGCAAGAAAGAAAAAATGCACCAACAAAAAAATAATTTTTAAAAGCCCAGTTTCTTTTAACAGCGATACTAAAGAGAAAAATATCATAATAATGATGATGATGATAATAATAATAATAATGATAAGTTGAATAGAATCAAAATTTTGGAATGTATATAAAAGATACAAAACCATCTAAAGAAAGAAAAAATCTTGTCTTAATTTAAAAGCTATTACTGGGATCCAAAATAATCATTCTTTATTCTTTTAAAAAATACATTAGCAAAACTTTCAGGGGAAAAAACATGGTTTAGTAATTTCTAATGTGTTACTGATTTTTACATGTTATCCTCATGATTTGAAATAATCTTTATGTTAAGAAGTCTAAAACCTATGATGTGGAGTAACATATCTTCTCTTGTTCAACATCTTAACTCTGTAAAGCATTCTTCTCCATACAATATGAACAGAGCCTGCTTATCCATTAGGTGCTGTAGACACAGTAGATAAAAAAAAAAAGGTTATAATTTAATATCAATATAACAACCCTGTTATAAAATATAAATTTTAATTAATATGTGTTTAGTAGAAGAAGGGGCCCACGAAGTCAAAAATGCCTAGGGCCCACGAAAGTCATAATGCGAACCTGGGTGGTGAATCAAACCACACAAACCAAGTCCCATATTTCTTCCATTACTAGATGGCAGGAAGTTTCCTCCTCCCTTTTGCTGGAAATAAAGTTAAGCCCCTTCAGCTCTGAGTTTCTGAGGAAAACAAAAAAGTGAGAACAGATTTTGAAATTTTATTACTTATACTTCTTTTCATTCAGAAAACTTTTGCTTTCGAAGGGTTGTTTGGTCAACAAACACAGGTACTTTACCTTAAAAATTGTATGGACAGAGAAATATTCCCTTCTGTATTGGAGAGTATATCACTCAGAAGCAATGTGAAATATGCAAAGATCACATGCCTTAGACTCATAGGAGATATCTCAGTACTGGTGATTTTAGGTACGTAAGTTTTGGCAATTTTTGTAACATCTCTATGCCACCTTTCCTGTGTATGAAAAAAAATGATATCGTGATGTGTGCAACAGGATGGTTATAATATTTCATTGGCAACCCCCAAACGCAAACAAGCTCTTTCTTCATGACTCTATAACAGAAAATGCCACTAGAATTTACCAAACTGCTCAGAACAAAAAACTTTTGGCTCGATCCATAAACTTTACCTTTCATATCCATGTTTAATCAACCATCAACTTCATCCTTGCGACATGCCTGGGCCACCAATATCTCTCTTCTGGACCACTTTTTAGCCTTCAAATTGTTACCCTTTTCTTGACTCTTTTCATCCTGTAAATTTATATGCCCCATAGATGTCAGAGACGTCTTTTTAAAGTAGAAATCAAATCATAGCATTACTAGTGCTTCCATCAGAGTACACAGTATCTCTATTAAACTATGGCCTTCAAGGCACTCTGTGATGTGGCCCCTTTCTATCTCTCTGAGTTCATTTCCTACCTTCGTAGCTACAAATTTTTTTGTCTTTTATTTAAAATAACTTTTATTTTGGAATAGTTTTAGATTTACAGAAAAGCTGTAAAAATATAGCAGACAGTTCCCATATATTCCATGCTGAGTTCCTCTATTACTGACATTTTACATCAGAATGGAACATTTGTCACAATTAATGAACCAATATTGATACATTACTATTCAATAATGTCTATAAAAATGTCTTAAGTTTTTACTTAATGTTCTTTTACTACTCTAGGATATCATCTAGGATACTACATTACATTTTGTTGTTATGTCTCCTTAAGCATCTCTTGCTGTGATAGTTTCTCAGACTTAAATGATCTTAATGGATTTGAGGGTTACTGGTAAGGCATATTACAGAATGTCCCTAAATTAGAATTTTTCTGATACTTTTCTCATGACTACCTAGAGAAATGAAATTTGAGAGAAAGACTACAGAGGTAATGTGCCATTCTTATCACATCACAACACATCAGAGGTACATTATAACACGATTTATCACTGTTGATGCTAACCTTAAACATCTTGCTAAAGATGTTTCTATCTGAAATAGTATACTCTATTCCCCTTTTCTGTACTGTATTCTTAAGAAGGAAGTTGTAATGTGCATCACATATTTATAGGAGTAAGGAGTTATGCTCTACTTCCTTAAGGGTGAAGTATCTACATAAATTACTCAAAACTCTTTTTAAAAGGATATTTGTCTATTCTTCCTCATTTATTTATTTATTTATCCCTTTATAATTGTATGGATCCATGGATATTAATTTTATGTATTGGGTTATAATTCAATACTATTTTATTTTTCGCTCATATAGTTGGCTGTTGGAGGCTGTTTCATTGAGTCCTCTATCCCTTTAATATGCCCTCATCATTTTTTTGTTGTGTTTTGTTTTCTTAGCACTTCATTACATTATAACACTGTAAGATATCGTAGGCATATTTTGTGTATTCTCTGCTCTCGTTCTAGAGTCAGCCATTTTTTTAGGAGTCCTTGTTACTTTCATTGGCAAATGGTATTAAAAACCAAGATCTGGGTACTAGGTATGCTCATTACTACTAGGGTGTCATCGCTTCTGAGCTTTCTCAACTCACAGAACAATGCAAATATGTGTATATACTAACCCATACTTGTAAATGTATCTATATCTGTTTCTCTATGTATCTATATATAAATATTAAACAAATTCATACTGGTGTCTCCAACTCTGGTCCCCTTGGGTCATCCTAGCTTTTCTCGCCTTGCATGTTTGTTACCGGCCACTACAACAGTGAGAAACTGGCCTCTACCATGCACCATTCATTAACTTAATTATTTAATTCCACTGTACATGTACAGTTGTTCCAGAATTGTTAACCTATTCTCCACGGGTAGCAACTTTTTCAACTAAAGTGCTATGTCCGGTTTCTTTTGCCTTTAGTTTCACAGGCTCTATTCATTTCCAAAGTTAGGTCAGCACTCTTTTCTCCCAACTTTCAACAGAGTTTATTTCATACGTTTGTTAGGTTATTTTATCGTAGTGTGCATTCCATCCTGGCATCCCTGATCTCTTAAGTTATTTTTTAAAATTTGTATGCTTTAGGGTTCACTGTTTGTGATGTAAAGTTCTGTAGATTTTTATGAGTGTTCTATCTTTATCATTATAGTTAGAGAATAGTTTTACTACCATAAAATATACAACATAAATATGTTAGACAAAAGAATGATTCACATCCTGAGTGGGAGGGAGCAGACAGCATGAGATTTTATCACACTATTCAGAACAGTGCACTGTTCAAAACTTATCAATTGTTTATTTCTGGAATTTTCCATTTAATAATTTCAGACCATGCTTGACCGCAGGTAACTGAAACCGTGGAAAGTGAAATCGCTAATTAGGGGAGACTACTATATTTTGTATAATCTCTTTTAAAAAATTATAAAAGTGTATTTTATGTCTCAGAGTGAGATCTATCTTGGTTAATATTCAGTGTTAGCTGGAAAAGATTGTTAGTTTCAGAAGATTGCATGTTCCATGTTAGATTGAAAATATTGTGTTAAATGTTGTACTTTATAAATGTTAATTGGATTAAATTAATTGATATACCTGTTATGGACGTCTATATTTTTACCAATTTCTGCTTGTGTGACCTATCAATTACTGACAGAGATGTTGAAGTTCCCAACAGTGGTAGTGGGTTTGATGATTTCTCCTTTCAGTTCTATCAGTTTTGCCTCATGATTTTGACACTCCTTTGGTTAAGTACACACACATTTAGGATTGTAATGTCTTTTTGGAAAATGAATCCCTTTATCATGAGGTAATGATTATTTATCCCCGATAATCTTCCTTGTTCTAAAGTCTGAAATTAGCTACACTGGCTTTCTTTTGATTAGTGTTAACATGATATATCTTTCTTCATTGCTTTACTTTTAACTTATCTAAATCTTTATATTTAAAATGGGTTTTTATAGACAACATATTGAGCTTAACATTTTTGGTCTCATTTTATCCTATCTAACAATATCTTTCTTTTCATTTGCGTATTTAGACACTTCACATTAATAATAGTTAGTGATATATCTGCTTTTAAATATGTTCTATTCTTTGTTTGCCTTTTGGTTCTTTTTCCTACTTTTTCTTTCTTTGATTGTAATTGGACCAAATTATTTATACTATTTCATACTATTTATATTATTTTATATTATTTCTTTTAGAAGAGATATGATGTATTCTTTGTACGCTACACTACCTTGTAAAATGGTTTTACTCTTTTGTCTAATGCTTATAGTGTATACATGAGTAATATACAGATTAAAAACATTAGGACATCCCTGCATTAATAAAAAGTAATTAGATCTTCTTTATGTTAAAATTTAAGCTTGATATAAGGTCATAGATTCCAAAGATACAATTTCGTAAGACTGTCAAATTAAGACAGGAATTTGAGAACTTAGAAATAGACTATAAACTTATGATTTGATGCCAGATTATGTGCATCAAATCAGATTATGTGCATCAAATTTAGTTTGAGCAGCATGGAAAATATTTTCCTCTCATTGTTACACCTACCCTTGCCTTCTCCCCTTCCTCAATATCGATTCTCTTGACCTAAACTGAACATCTACAGTTCTTAAAACAAATCTTCACAAAGCAATTTTGATGAGGAAACTTAATTAAATTTGTTTCACGAGTGGGCTGGTCAAACCAGATATGCAGCATTTTTATTTTCTAAAACTTACTATTTTTACTGATTAAACATAGAGTTATAAAAGGACATAGGACATACCTTTCGTGTTTTAGGAATGCATTGATAAGTTTTAGGATTTGAGCTCTGAGGAGAATTGAAATAATATGCCTCTTTAGATTTATGACTGACTATGTTGTGAGTTAGCCCAAAAACAAACAAGCAAATTTGCCGGGTTAATGCTCATTCTATATCTATATATATGTTTGTATGGGTGTGTGTATGTTTATGTGTGTTAGGGAGTGGGGATGTGTATAAAGATATTGGGTAGGTCCTAATGAGAGAAATTGAAAATATAGAATTCAAAATTTAAGATTTTTCAATGATACTTTTCTCCTTCATAATCATCTCTCAACCCCAAACTCTCATACACTCACGAGACTTCTACTTTGGATTCTACATATACTTAAGAGTATTACCCTAATGAAATTTAACTGCTTCTCAGTTTCCAGGTAGATAAAATGGAATAGGGAGGGACAGTTATCTATTCAGTTCATTTCAATTATAAAAGTTACTTTTCTATAATTACCTGAATAATAGAAATTATTTGTTTGTTTGTAAATAGAAAATATTTCGTCTAAATATATATTGACTCAAACTAAATTTTTTTGATTTAAATATATGTATATTTCTAGATTTTGTACGTGAAAATATTACCAAATAAAATGTGGGAAAAAATGAGCAGAAAAGAGATTTATTTGAAATATAACTTACAAAGTTATTAAAATATATCTCAGATTTTTAATTATATATCTTCTGACTTTTATATTGTCTTGAGTACATTTTTAAGAATATATTTTATTTTTCTTATATTTTAAGAAATATATTTTATTTATCTTGATGGAAACAATATATAGAAACCACTAGAAAAAAATCACAGTATTAAAAATATAAAAGCTGAAAATACTTTTGTAAATCTAGAATATACATATATTTGTATATATTTTTTTCTATATATACATATGTACCTTATGAATATATATTTATATATAATCATATAATGTATATTCACATATATTTATAAATATATAAACATATATTTATAAATATATTTATATAAATATATATAAATATATTCACATTAATGTATATATTTTATGTATACATATAATATATTATGAAATATTATAAAAACTAAATCATATTATTTTTCCACTCATCTTTTGACTGCTATTATGAACATTTTACTCTGGCTTTAAGTGGACAAACTGTTTTTTTATATTTAGTCTCCTATAACTGAGTATTTAATTTTTACATAATTGTTTCTTTAGTTTTTACATAATTGTTTCTTATTAAAATAAACTCTGTGGTGAACATTTTAGTAATTTCATATTCTATAGTCATGTAATTATTTCTTTACTATAAACTATAAAGTTAGAATTTGCGGGCCTCATGGTATATTCATTTTTAATACTCAAAGAATTAACAAAGGTACAGATTGTTTAGTTTTAATTATATTCAATATGTTTTGCAAATATACATTTCTTAAATAGTATCGAATTAAATTTTTTTTCAATTTGAATATAGTTTCAACCTAGTTTGAGCATAGACATCTATATTGTGGAAAACAGTAAACCGTAGAACTCTGATTTTTAAAATCTATATAAATCTCCAGAATCCCGAAGAACACTTATATATTTTACCTTATATCAAGGTATAAGTAGTTACATCCTCGAGGGCCTCTCACATAATGCATATGCAAAAACAGTGTTACTTTGAATTGTGACTGCAGAGTTATCAGCTACACTCACTGTCTAGCTCCATGGTTTTCCATTCCACAGTCTAGTAGCAAAGCATTTCGATGTTGCGCCTTAATAAAATTGTAGACTGATAACTCTCATAGATCTTCTAGAGTACTCTAAAAACCATAAATATCAAGTTTGGAATACCACAATCCACGATATTTACAATTGTTTTATTTCTTTTTAACTTATCAAAATAGATAAATATATTTATATTCTTATTAAACCATCATTTAAATATTAGATGCATC
>NW_011888997.1:1958719-1966219 GCF_000151845.1 Pteropus vampyrus | reverse complement strand
ATGTTGTTAAAAGTTTAATCAGCTAACACTGACCAAGTTAGCTTGGCAGGCTGTGGATGGTCATTACTGAGGTCACCCCTGCTGTAGCAATTCTGACAGGGTCACAGCATGAACTTACAATAAAGAGAGTGTTACATAAGGTAAGAACGCACCTGAAAGGGACCCCAGAAAAGAGATGTGCTCTGCGGGGAGTAGGAAACAGATGGGCTGTTAGGACAAGTGAATCCTTTTAAAGTTTATCTTTGCCTGCCCTGTTTAACATATGCTTTCTGAAAAGATGGGGCATACAACAATCACTTTGATATGTTCATCAGAAATAAAATTGGTAACAGGATTTTTTTCACCAAATTAGAGGCACCTGATTATAAAATTATTTCCCCGTGTTTTATTTAAATACATAGTACCAAGGAAGTAAGCAAGGCAATTCATATGGTTTAAACTTACCCTAGATAGACCAAAGAAGAAGTCCAGTTATAAGCTAGTATTATTATTTGTACTCAGAAAATTATTCTGATCACTGCTCAATTGTATGAGAAAATCCTCTAATTTACCACTATTGTCCTATTTATTTCAGAGGTTCTTATTTTTCCAATGGGCTGATTTCTAAAATTTATAATATCTAAGGAACATTTCCTTATGCATCCAAGCAAGATTATACATTGAATGAAGTATAGATGAATCTACCTTATGCATTTGGTAAAGACTCAGTAGAGAAATATGACACAATTTCAAGTTAAAAATTACTGATAAATTCAAAATATAGGTAATATATAAATAAATCTATAAAATAGTCTCCTGTTTATATCTATTTTTTAATTGGCATAATGATCCTATTCTGTGCTATCATTAGAATTGATCATGCCATCAATCTAATTCAATTGTTGTTAGCACCCAATATTTTTCAACCCATACTTTTGATATTTTGTACATAACCTTAGTGGGATAGTACTTGACAAAGTATCTGTTTATGTATTTTTAATAGTGAATTTCAGCTTTATGGATGATCTGCTAAGATAAAGATAAGCAGTTTAGAAAGAGGTATTTTCATTTTCTTTATGTCTTGTCCTAGGATATCTCTAGATATCTACATGAACACAATCTTTATACCCAGTTTATACAGTACACAAATTGTGTTGATGCAGACCTGATCCTTTGAAATGAAGCATTTACTATCATATAATCTTATTTTTTTTAGTATCAGTTATCATATCTGCAATATTATCTAAAGGATTTGCGATAATAAATCCATATGTGTTAAACAACATAAGATTGTGTTCGAGCTACACATTTCTTTTTGATACAACAAACTTTTATTTTGAATATGTCACAAAAACTAATATGCAACATTGAAAGGCCTCTGGAGATCAAAATATAATTTACGTACAAATAAATGTATGATCATATTGAAAGAGGCTTTATGAAGAGAAATAAATAAATATTCTGCATTGAGTTCAAACTGCAGAAGGAATTTTAGTAAGTGTATAGTCTCCAAATTGGAATTAATCTAGGATTCTAGGTCTAATATTTAGGCTAACTGCAGGATTTGTAAAAAGGAGGCATCTTCAGGGGTTCACACATCTTGATATTGCTGAGGGATCTTCCCACGGAGACAGATTGCTTCATCAAACCCACACAGGCAATGCTTCATCATGAACTCACATTAGAACAAAAAATAGACTACTTTAACAGTATAATTAAAAGAGTATTGTTGTTGTGTATGCTTTTCCCCACAGACCATGAAGGAAATTGTGAAAAACTTTTAGTAAGAAATCTGAAACCTCAACTTTTCAAAAGTATCTCAACAGCAGCTTCTAAGACTTTGTGCTATATGAAGTTTAACAAATTTAACTATTAAAGAAAGCTTTTATACATCACAACTTAAGGAGAAAAAATACTTCTAAGACTTTGTGCTATATGAAGTTTAACAAATTTAACTATTAAAGAAAGCTTTTATACATCACAACTTAAGGAGAAAAAAAAGTCAAATTATAGACCATGAAAAGATATTTGCAATATGCAAAACTTACAAAGACAATATCAATAATGCATAATAAATGCCTATAAATCATTAGGGTAATGGAAAATACAAGTGGAAGAATGAATACGAGACAATGAAAAGACATTTAATAGCAGCAGGAAGACATTAGACCAAATATATATGTATATATATCATTTACAATATATATTTTATCTTTTATAATATATATCTTTTATAATTTTATAATCGATTGAGTAGAATTTGCTGGTGTAGTAATGTATATTTTTTGTCATTTCTGATATAGATTTAATATATAGTATCTTTATTCTTTCCATTTAAGCATAAGAAATGATATTGTATTTATTAATTTTCAGTCTAATCAACTATAATTAGAGTATTATTAGTTTTATATAATAAACAGCTTAAGTGAAACTGTATTCTCGGGGGAAGGGGGAACCCTGAAATTGAATATTACACTGAATATTGGCAAGTATTTCCTTTTAACTCAAAAGTCAATCAGTTTTTATTGAAGTGCTATGTAAAAGCTTTTAATTTTGCATACTTTTTATGCTATAAGCAGATCATTTTTGGCTAATGAGGAGTGCAGCACATTTTAATAACTATGAGAATTGGTTTTAATATTGATATTGTCTCAACAAATCTCTTTTGATATTTGATATTCAGAAAAAATTCTGAGTTTCCAGCTGTGTTTTTGAAATTGCTTTATTTTTTTTCCAAGATAGAGATAATTTATTTCATTCAGTTGATAGTAACAGGAGATTTTAATTTTTTGATGTGTTATTAGTGTTGAGGTTGGCATTCACCAATGTACTGTAATTTATTCACAATAAGTGTTTTCATTGTACTGCATAAATATTTTCATGACGCAGATAATAAAAAATTTCTAAAGAAAGGAGAAGTAGGGGGGAAGCCAATGAGAGGAATCTGTGACAAAAAAAAAGTAAGAAGCTTCAAGGAAATGTGAAAGAGATATAGATGTAGGATTAAAGTACAAGCAAAATAGGAATAAATAATCATGAAATTTTAAAAATTAGGTAATAATAAATGGGAGAAATATAATACATGAGTATAAAGTTAAGTATTGAAAAAATTCTGAACAGAAAATATTAGACAAAATATTTGCTTTAAATGTTATCTTCTCTTTAAATTCTGAGTCATTTAATACGCTATTGATGGTAACATGCCAAATGCATGCTGAAAATAAAGCAAAATTCTGTAGTTTTTCAACATCCAAAAAATAGCTAATTGGAAAATGTAATTGGAGTAACAAAATGCCGAATAATAATCTGAACAAGAAGCAAAAAGTGTACAAATTAAACACATTTTTGTGTCTCTTAGGACACCAGATATTGTAAATCTACAAATGTTCCTTTAATTGATCTATAACTTGCAAGAATTTTAATCAAAATCTTAAAGAGACTTTTAAAAAATGTGATAAAAGAATGAATTCAGAAGAATTTATCCATGTGATGTCTCTCTTACACACACACGTTTAGGAAAGGAAAGAGAAGTGAATTGCCATGCATTGATAATGCATTACAATGCTAAATAACTAAATGCTGTAATGCTGTCAAATTAAGAGAGAAGCAAATCAGTGAGACTGAATAGAGAGGTCAAAAATAGAACATATCTTGTATGAGAATTTAATATAAGGAAAGGTTGTATTTTTATCTTGGTTGAAAAACAGTGGGATGTCCCCAAATTATTTTAGAGTATTAATTTTAAATTTGGTGAAAAAAGAATATTAGATGACATAGCTAAAGATCACCAAATAACTTCTGATATGTTAATTATCTAATTATAAAGAAAATATAACTGGTTTTTTCTAAAATATATAGGCGAGGCTTTATTTTATCCTATTGTTGAAAAATTATTCATTACTGTGACCAATATTCATCAACTATGACCAATATTCATCAACCGTGACTAATCTTCTAAAGAAAAGTATTGCTAGATTTGAGAAGAATGAATACACACACACGAACACATGTTTTTCTAGGTAGAAGAAAATTAACAAAAATGGCAAAGGAAAAAATAACTTGCCACACCTAAGACAGACAGTTGTCATCCTTGATAAAGAACTATAACAAAAATAGGATTTTAAAAAGTTCTTCAAGAGAATTAAAAAGCAATTTGTCTTAGTCTGCACTAAAAAATATAAATAACTAATAAACAAATGATGTTCCGCCTCACAAGTGAACCAAAAATGAAAATTAAAATGGACTAGAACTTTGCTCAAGTATCTTTTAAAATTTTACAAAATCTAAGATTTATAAAGATGATAAAATTCTTACTCAAATTGATTACTTGTGAGAGTATAAAACTAAAATATCTTTCTGGAAGGCATTTTGCCAATATTTATTAAAAGCATTAAATGTGAGTTGACTGTTGACATTAGTTTCTCATTTAATGAATTTATCTTAAGAGATAAATTAGACAAATGAACAAATATGCATGTAAAAATATTCATAACGTGGTTTGTCATACTAAACATTGGAATTATTTTAATACTTATTTAGAATTAAGTAAAATGTCCAAAGATAGGCATTAATTAATTACTTCCTTGTATATCTGTAATACGGAGTATGGTGTAGCCACTAAAAAAAGGAATTAGAGAAATACGTAATATAAAAATGTTGTTTGCACATAATTTTAAGTGAAAAAATGGATACAAGCAATATACATTATATAATATTCTAAAAATCTTGAATTCCCTTTTTAAGTCTTGCTCAGGAGCATTTTTTGAATATGTAAATAAACAACACTTTAATTGTGTATAGTGTGGATGTGAAGATAAAATCACATCATTGAATGTTTCAGATAAAACCACATTTTGATGCTCAACTAAGCACTTTGAATTTACAGCAAATTTTTATATAGGGAGTATATTCCATTAAAGTTACAGATCGGGTAACACTTTGAAAGCCTCTTATTAATCGGAAATAAATGCGGTTATGAGTCACAATGAGTTAATGTTAAAATGTGCATTCTTAATAAAAAAATTCGTGTATCTGGCATACAAGGAAAATTACCTCTGCTGAATTTGTAAGTCACTTTATCATAGGCACCTGTCACTTTTTCTATGCCCTCTGGGTTTATAAAGACAATGAGGGAGATGTCCTGCAAATATCTTACTAAACTGTGATGTTTTAACATCTAACGATCTAATTTGGGTTGGCCTGTAGGTGTGTGCGAGAGAATATTTAGAGGCAAAGCCAACTACTGCAAAAAATGATCTGGATAACTCTAGGTGGGCATTCCAGCTGTCTTAGAAATAAAATGATACCCTGAGCTGGCCTTTATGAACAAAAAGTCTAACTATAGTTCTTCTATGGTTATAATAGAAATATTAATGGTGTGACTTTTCTATTGTGTCTATTTACAAAGAATTTAAAGCTTCAAAAATTATATAAAACTTAAATATAGTAAATAAAAGTAAACACTTAATTTTCTTTTTCCTTGAATATGTGTTTATTACAGTAGTATGTTTCTAAATCCAAATATTGAATAGTCTAACCAATTCAGTCCTACTTAATTTTGATATTAATAATATTTCTTTTTGTTTTATAAGAAATTATTTCTTCTATTTTTTCACTGTGCCTTCTATTGTTGTACATACCACATTGTTGACACTGCAGTTTAACCTCCTTGGGTATAGGGATTGTCCTCATAGGTCTGACTAGTAGCAGTCAGCAACTGTTTCCTGATTCATGACTTTCATTATATACATATCAAATAAAAGTCATTCAGTCACAAATATAAAAACTAAAAGTCATATGAAGCACCAATCAAAAATTCAATATAAGAATAAAAGATTAACTATAAACTTCAATGATATTTGGAATATTGCCATTGAAAAAATGAGTTCCAATTATTTTGAAATTACACTCTAATAACATAAAACCAAAGAGGTAAAATTCTTTCTTTATATGTGGCTTTATTTGTTGTAGTCTTTGAAAATAGCAGAAAAAATCTAGTTCTACCTCATCAAAATAAAAATGTTAAATTGGGCTAAACCAGAAAATAACAAGTTTTGTCTGATATTATTGATTTTTATATGGTTTAGTTATTTTCAATCAAAGAATAATTATAGATTATTATAAATCTCCAGAAAAAATTATAAAGAACTACCCTTATAAACTAACTCCACTGCTAAATTTTTGAGATTACCAGAACATCATACTTATGTTTCTAAAGTTACAATCTGTGTGATAAAGAAAGCATTGTTTGGAAGGTCTGATATTTTGACTTATACTTTGACCAGGATATGAAGAAACTTGGTAGAAAATATAACTGTTAGATTTCACCCTATGATAAATATATTTTAATTTGAGATCCAGATCTTATAGAAATATCAATATGATCAAAAAGATTCATATTAAAATTCCAACCAAGGCTTCCTTTTGACCTTCTTTAACTTATTTACCCATTTATATTATGTTTGACCATCTGTAAAAAAGGAATAATAGTAAAGCTTAACAGCTTATTTTGACAACTAGGTAATATAATATTTGATATGTGCCTAGCAAAGTACGTGTGCCCAACAGCTCTCTCCTGTTTTGGAACATTACTCTTAAGGGAAAAAAGAACAAATAAATAGCAAATATATGAATATTATAAGAGCTGACCACCTCATCTCTTATAAATATATAAAATAAATAAATATATAAAAAATATTTGCATTATTTAAGATTAGGTTGGTCATAAAATACAAATTTAATTCTACTGAGTTGTTTAGTCTCCTTAGTAAGAATGAAGAGTTTTTAAAGTTTTGTTTCAAGAGCATACAAATACTATCAGAGAAGTTGGGAATATTCAGTTATAATAAATTATAATAAACATATGGGAAAGAACTAAAATAGATAGATATAAACCACAAAGGAAAATATTTGCTAACTCCATACTTATGATATAACTTTCTCTAAAATCATTCTTAAAACTTTTTATTTTTTTTGTTCTAAAGTACTTTCAAAGACAATATGGCAATTCAACTGTAGGTATAAAAGTACTATAAAATCAATTGGAAGATGAAGTGTAAAAAAATATAAACAGGATTTTCTGTATAATCTAGAAGCTATATATGGACACAGTCATATTTACACACTCTTGGGCAGGCAAATGTACAATATCCTTCAAAATCGTAAATGTGTATAACAAATATTTCTTAAATTTTGAAACATGAGATATGTATATAAATATAGAGAAAATAGGTTGACTTCTCATGTACCCTTTAATTGGCTTTGACATTTATTAACTTTGGCTACTCACTACTCCCCCGCAAATTTCTCCTCCCTTTACGCAATTATTTTAAAGAAAATCCAAAAAATTATATTGTTATTGTCTATAAAATTCTGTATGCACCTCAAAAATATAAAGGCACGGCCTAGAGTTAGATAAAGATTTTTCAAACAAAATACCAAAAGTGCAATCTATAAAAGAAAAAAAATCTGTAAATTGGACTTTATTAAATTTAAATAAATAAATAAACAAACATCATAAAT
>NW_011888997.1:1862461-1957499 GCF_000151845.1 Pteropus vampyrus | reverse complement strand
TAAAATTCTGTATGCACCTCAAAAATATAAAGGCATGGCCTAGAGTTAGATAAAGATTTTTTAAACAAAATACCAAAAGTGCAATCTATAAAAGAAAAAAAATCTGTAAATTGGACTTTATTAAATTTAAATAAATAAATAAACAAACATCATAAATAAATAAGTAAGTAAGTAAGTAAGTAAATAAAAGCTCTGTGAAAGACCACGTTAAAGAAAACAAACAATGCAGTCGGAAAATGGGAGCAGATGTAAGCAGATACTTCACTAAAGGGGTTATGTGAATGGCAAATAAGCACAAGAAAAAATGTCCAATGTTATTAGCAGCTAAGAAAATGCAAATTATCTACAATGTGATACCACTATATATCGATTAGAATGGCTAAAATGAAAAATAGCAAATCAAGTTTGGAGAGACTACAGGGGTACTGGGAATGTAAAATGGAATAGCCACTCTGAAAAACAGTTTCACAGTTTCCTATAAAGTTAAATGTGCATTTACAATATAATCCAGTAATCATACTTCTGGGTATTAAGCCTAGAGAAATGAAAATTTATGTTTACACAAAAACTCTCTACATAAATTTTCATAACAATCTATTTGTAATAGTCCAAAACTGGAAATAATTAAACACCTTTCAGTGAGCAAATGGATAAACAAACTGTCGTAAATCTGTCTGTACAATAGAATACTACTCAGTAGTAAAGGGAACAGACTGTTGCTACACACATAAATTTGGATGAACCTGAAAGCACGTGTTAAAAATACCAAATAAAATATTACATACTTCTTAATTCCATTTATTTAATATTCTCAAAATGATAAGTTTATAGTGATAGAAGATCAGTGCTGGGGTTAAGGTTGGAAGAAAGGTGTGACTTTGGAGGGGTAATATAAAAAGTATATTATCCCTATGGGTATAGAGCGATGGAAGAGTTCTATATCTTGATTTCTGTAGTAGTTGTATAAATCTATTTTGTGTGATAAAATTTTATGAAGCTAGACATGTATAGAACATGTATAGACATATTTTTGTCTCTTGTCAGTTTTGCTATGTAGTTGTCAGCCATGGTTCTTCTTAATGTTTATACAATGTATATATTTGGAATATTAAACTTTTGTTTGTGATATAAATTGGAAATATTTCCCCAGGTGAACATTGGTCAATTTTCTTTTGCTTAGGGCGCTTTTGCCAACAAATATTTTACATAGTCATATTTATCAATCATTCCCCTTACGCTTCTAGATTTTTAATTATAGAACTGTTTAATCAACCTTAATTCTTGTATGATTCCATGTTTTTTAAACCTATATCACTGAGCATTCGGAAGTTTCTCTCATGAAAAGCATGGGTAGCAAATCTAATTTGATCTTTTTCACACATGACTAGCTAGTTTTCCAATATCAGTTCTTTAGAAGTCCACTATTCCAAATGAATTTTGTAATCAACATCTCTATGTGTTAAAAAAAAAGATGGTATTTTACTAAGATACCATTAAATATCAATTATGAGAAATTGTAACTTTAATCATTTCTAACCTTTGACCCAGAAATTTACCTATGTATTCTAGAGTACTACTCACACATGTTCACAGACAAGTATATACAAAAATGATTACTCTTAATACTTATTAAGAGTAACTGTAATAGAAAAAATAGATGCAAATATTAAAGAGGAGACTCATTAAATATCAGCGAAACAATAGATTATTATGCAATTAACATAATTGTAAGTATTTTTATGAACTTATAAAAAATAATTACTATATAATATATACACTATCCACAAGGCAAAGCATGTGTAAATAGATACCATTTTAATAAAGTAAAAATAAAAATAATATACATAGACTATGAAAGAAAAATGATCACATAATGGTAGTGTTTAAAAATTTCTAAATAAGATAACTTAATCTTTTTTGAATCATAATGTTTTTCTTTATTCCAGCACTTCCATTAACATGCCGTAATATTACATATCCCCTCTTAGAAAAAAAAATTATCCACCTCATCTCCCTTTTGAGTTATCATTCCTTGTCTCTTTCATTTTCTGCAAAATTCCTTTTAAGAGTTATGTCTTTTCATTTTGTTTGCTCTCAATTTCTCTTGAACCCAAGTGAATTGAGTTTATTTCTCCAAAATTTCAGAACATCAGTGATCTCCACATCACTGTACTTAATTATAAGTATCATGCTTGATCTCTCAGTAATATTTAAAGCAACTAATCACTTCTCCCTTTAATTAGTTTCTACATTTGGCTTCTGGACCTCCTACATTCTTGTTTTTCATCCTGCCTCACTTTTTGTTCCTTATTCTCATTGGCTAAATTATCTTTCAATTTTCATCTTCCAGATGTTATAATGTTCAAATTCTCTCCTGAGACACATATTGCTACCTAGCGACATTATTATCTAAGTGAACTAATACAGTGTTTTTTAAATTACCATCCATATGATAACTTCTAAGATATCCCTAACTCTGAACCATGACTGAACCCAAACTTGTAAAGCATCACACTATTCAACTTCTCCATTTGGATGTATTACAGCCAAATGAAACTTAGCGTATCCAAAATTGAATTGATGATTTCACTCTACATTTTCTTCACTAGCTCTCTTTCTATTAAATGCACCATCATTTACCCAGTTACTCAGGACAGAAAAAGTGAGCCATAATTGACGTCTTAATTTGTATCTCAGAGTCTATACATTATCTAATAAAAGACTTTGTAGCAATATCTTAAAAAGCATTGTTAGGGTTGATGTCAACAAAACTAGCAGAGAAAGCATCTCAGAAGCTCATCCTTCTACAGAAACATCAAATAATCAAGCACAGAGCCGGCCATCAGCGGCCTGGGAGGGTTTTTGTTTGTTTTAATTTTTTCTTATTTAAATTTTTTTCTTTCCTTTCTCTTTTTTCCTCTTCTTTTCTCCCTCTTCCTCCTCCTCCTCCTCCTCTTCTTCTTCTCTCTTGCTCGAACTCATTTTGCATGTAAAGAAACAAACTCCAGCCTACAGCAAGCAACAAAAGCAAACTGTGAGGAGGAGAAATAATCTAATATCCAAGGATACCACATTAAATATTAAAAGTGTCCAGCACTCAACAAAATATTACAAAAAAATTCAAAGAAGGAAGTATGGCCCATTCACAGAAATTAAGACAAACTATCCTAGAATAAACATAAACTTTGGACTTATTGGACAATAACTTTAAATCAACCATTTTAATTATGCTCAAAGAACTAAAGAAACTTGCTCAAAAGGATAAATGAAACCAGGAGAACAATATATGAACAAGTAAAGAATATCAATAAAGAGGTAAATATTATATAAAGAAACTAAAGAGAAATCCTAGATCTGAAAGGTACAATGGCTAAAGTGAAAAAATCACTACAAGGTTTTAATAGCACATATCAGAAGGCATAGGAAAGAATCTGTGAACGTGTTCCAACAAAGGAAAGCCCATGACCAGATGCCTTCACTGGTGAAACTTATCAAATATTTAAAGAGGTAATTAATACTCATCTATCTCAAGGTTTTAGAAAAAAATAGAATTTGGAACACTTACTAACAGCATTACCCTAATATAAAAGCCAGAAAAAGATAATTCAAAGAATCTTTAACTAAAGGCCAGTGTGAATATGGATGTCAAAAATATTCAAAAAATACTAGCAAACTGAATGCAACAGCATAGTACACCATAACCAACAGGAATTTACCCCAGGAATGCAAGTATGATTTCATATAAGATAATCAATCAATGTAGTGTATTACATTAACAGAATGGTCAAAAAACACTTGGCAATCTCAATTGATGCAGAAAAGGTATTTGCAAAATCCAAAAATTTATCATAAAAAAAAGCTCTTAGAAAAGTAGGACTAGAGGGGCAATTCCTCAACATAAGATTTTTATGAAAAAAAAAAAATCATAGCTAACATCATACTCAATGGTGAGAAACTGAAAATTTTCCCCCTAAGATCAGACATAATACAAGGAGGCCTGATTTCACCACTGCTGTTCAACATTGTGCTGGAAGTCAGACAGATTGGACAAGAATAAGAAATAAAAGGCATTGAAATTGATCAGAAGAGGTAAAACTATCTCTGTTAGCAGATCACATGATTCTGCTGGAAAATCCCAGGAATCCACAAGATGCTAGAGCTAATAAACAAATTCAGCAAAACTGCAGGATACAAAATTAACATGTAAAATAAGTTTTATTTCCAAATACCTGCATTGAACAACCCACAAAGGAAATTAAGAAAGTAACTGCAGAAAACCAAAACAGTAATTCTAAAGATCTGTGCATCCTTATGTTCATGGCAGCACTATTTGTAATAAAAAAAAAAGAAAGCAGTTGCATTTATAATCGCATCTAAAAGAATTAAAGACTTAGGGCTAAATCTAGCCAAAGAAATGCAAGATTTGTAAACTTAAATTATAGCATGCTGCTGAAAGAAATTAGAGAACACCTAAAAAAAAGGAAAGACACCCTGTGTTCATGAATTGGAACACAAAATTGTTAAGACGTAAATATACCTAGTGATCTACAGAATTGTTGCAGTTTGTATCAAATTCCTAATGATTTTTTTTTTACAGAAATAGAAAACCATTTTAAAATTTACATGAATTTGAAGGTGTTCTAAATGAAGGTGTTCAAAATGAAGGTGTTCAGTATTGAAGAAGAAAAACAAACTATCCTTATTAAAATCTTACTATCTAAACAGCAAATCTAAAATAATCAAAACGATGTAGTATTGGCATAAAAATGAACATATAAACCAATATAGAATAAAGAGCCAAAAAAACAAATCTTTGTATACAATCAAATGAAATCAACAAAGATGCCATTTAATGGGAAACAAATAGTCTCTTCAAAAAATGGTGCTGGTATAGGTTTATACCCACATGCACAAAAATGAAATCGGGCCCCTATTTTCCACCATATAAAAAATACTAACTGAAAATAGATCAACAATCTAAATATGATAACTAAAATCATGACCTTGAATTTGGCAATGGATTCTTAGATATGACACCAAAACAATAAGCAACAAAAGAAAAAATAGATAAATTGGACTCATTCAAATGAAAAAAATGTGCATGAGAGAAGACTATCAAAAAAAGTGAAAAAACAACCTACATGAGAGAAAGTATTTGTGAATCATGTATCTGATATGGATTTAGAAAACAAAGTATATAACTCAAACAACTCAATAACTAAAAGGCAAACAAACTTTAAGAGGAAATAATAAGGTCTCGAATAGACTTTTATCCATGAAGATATACAAATGGTCAATGAGCTCATGAAAAGATGCTCAACATCATTACTTATTAAGGAAATACAAATCAATCCCACAAATACCACTGCACACCCATCAGCATGGCTATAACCAAAAACATAACTAAAGACCGAAACCAAACCAAAAACAAAGCTCCAAAAAAAAAAACAAATTTTGGGAAGGACATGGAAAAATTAGAAACCTTGTACTTTGCTGATTGCAGTGTGAAATGGTTCCGCCACTGAGGAAAATAGTTTTGCAGTTCTTCAGAGAACTAAATATAGAATTACCATTTGACCCACTGATATTCCATTCCTGGGTATATATAGAAAAGAATTCTAAACAGATAAACAAATATACATATGTACAGTACATGCATGTTCATAGCAGCATCATTTAAAATTAACAAAATGTAGAAACAGCTCAAATTTCTATTAATAAATGACCAGTTAAACACATTTAGTATATCTATACAATGAAGTATTATTTAGCCATTAACAAGGAGGAAGTACTGAGGCATGCTACACCATGGACGAACTTCGAAATCATTATGCTAGTTGAAAGTAGCCATACTCAAAAGGCCACCTATAGTATTATCCCATTAATATGAAACATCCACATTAGGTATGGATAGGTAAATTCACAGAGACAGAATGCAGATTAGTGACTGCCAGGGTCCGGGATGCAGGAATTGGGAACCCCTGCTTAATGTGCAGGGTTTCCTTTTAGGGTGATGAAATTATCTAGATAGAGGTGGTGGTTTCATAACATTGCAAATGTACTAAACGCCACTGAAGTGTTCACTGTAACATGGTTAATTTTATGTTTCGTCAATTTTACTTCCATAAAATATAAAATAATTTTTAAAAATTAAAAAATATGCCTTTAATTATCTATTCCCTTTCAACTCCAAAAGTATCAATCCAGGTCAAGCCCCTTATTCTGTTTTACCTAGACTACCACAATAACCCAACTGCTCTTTCTACTTCCATCTTTCCTTACAACATTGTATTCACGGAACTATGAATTATCTTCTTAAAATATAAATCTGATTATGGCATTCCACCACAAATTTCATTTAATATGCATAAAATAAAATTTAAATTCTTAACCATAGTGTCATCTGTTACTTGATCTCACTTTTTCTCTTGACCATGCTGTGTCAAGTACACTGATCTCCTTGTGATTCTTTGGACATACCAAGCTGACTCCTGTTCAGCACCTTTGTCTTAATGTTTTCTATTACTTGTAGCCTCTTCCTGCAAATATCTGCATTGACTTTTATTTTATCTAGGTCTCTATTCAGTTGTCATCCCTCAGAAAAGATTGTTAATTAGCATCTTTCGTCGCTGTGTGTTCTTTACCCTACTTTATTGTTTTTGTCATAGTACTTATTTTATCTATTATATGATATGTTTATTTATTTATTTCAGTCTCTAAGTTTTAAGGTCTTAAGTATAAAATATAAGTCTGATTGTTGTTGTTTTCATGTGTGTATTCTCAAGGCATAAAGAGTACCTACCACATAGAAGTTATTTAATAAATACTTGTAGAGTTGTTAAATTAAGGAATTTTTATAACTATGAAACATTTTTTTAAAGTTACAAAAAGTCTAGAAGAAAGAATATTGTGATTAATAAAAGAAAACCTAGAGTAGACCTGCAGTTCTTTTGTTTATTTAACCAATCTTTTTAAACTTCATATTTTAAATATAAAAGTAAAAGACATATTTTACTTTTTACCTCTAATAGTAAATATTTCCTAAGAAGATTTAGTAACTTTCATCAAATACTAATTGTCAGTCCTTTTTTAGAGTAAAAAGCTGATTATATGACCTTTCCAGGTTATTTGGATCTATACATTGTTGCTGTGTTTGTTGTTTTATTTTGTTTCATTAATTTATTTTTTAAAAAAGAGTTTACATGTATGAGGTCAAAAAGAACTTGATACAACTATAAGACAGTGATATTCTGAATTTTTATTTTTAAGACTTTTAGGAAAAATTCAATATATATTATAAAAATTAAAAAAAAAAACCAAAATACAAGTTATGAGTTATTCTTTCCACATTGTTCTTAGAAAGTCTTATCCAATGACAAATATTTAAGCCTACTTATTTTGATCATGAAGATGCTGACTCAACTCCATGCCAGTTCTATTGATAGAGCAAAATAACTAAAAAAAGGTTATCCGGGCCATAGAAAACTTTATGATCTAACAATTCTTGTAGGTCCATGGAGACTCATTTGGTTCAACTGCTCCTCAATGTTATAAGGAAAAAAAAAGAAGAAGAAGAACTTATTTGAGGATCTTACAGATGAAGCAACCTTTTGTGGAATTTTCTGCAATCCCTCATTCACACCAGACCATGGTGAGTGGAGCTGGATGGACTGTATAATAAGGTGCAGTGCTCTCTGATAGAAACTTTCATAAAGAAGAAAAGTTACTGATGAAAGCTAGTGGATTGTGTGTGTATGCACTAGTGAGCAGTTGAGGTTTCATCTCGTTTTCAGTGACTGTAGAATGTAGGACAACAGGGGAGCAGGCCACAAGCCTGAACTCCCTCTGCTCCTTTCCTGAAAGTGAAGAGAGAGCATCAAAGGGAATGAAAGTAACTGAATATCCAACAAAAAAAGTATTGTATATTCTTGCTTTGGGTCACAGCCATGGTTTGCATTATAAAGTAAAAGCTTCCTAATATAACATTTATGAATGCCTTAGTCCTTGGTTATACATTGAAAAGTGGTGAAAAAAAGTGTGTGTTGGGAGTAATTATTAGCTATAGATCAATTTATATTATCTTTTCTAATCTAAGGTATAATGACCAAACTTTAATTGCTGGCTCTTGGCTTTGTTTATTTTTCCCATTCACTACATTTTAAAGTTTTTTTTTTTTCTTATAATCGTACATAGTAAATGCATAAACTCTATACTTAAAGCAGTTACTTGTATTACCTGAAGAATGCAGTGCCAAAGAATTTTTTTATTTAAAGAACATTATGTTATTATTTGTAAATTAGTAGATTCAATCCTTTCGTGGTATTTATTAAGTAAACATATCCCAAACAATAAATAGCAATAATTAAATCACGGAGTTTGCTTAAACTAGCTAAGAAATTTAAATTACCCTACTTGATAAAATGTGATGAAATATTTCTTTTCAAATTGCTCGGGATAGCTTCTTAATTCACTGAACTTATGTCTATAACACCACAACTTTGAGTTCTCATTCAAAATTATTTTTCTAGCCTAAATTTGCACAGCGTAAATAAAGAGCTTCCAAATTATCGTGGCTGTTTTAGTACAGTAAATGTTTCCATTTTTCATAAAAATGGAACTACTAGAAGAAATTTTCAATATTTTGAAAATCTTACCTACCCAAACTCTCCCTCCTCCCCACTCCTGATTATTGCCTCAACTGTTTTATCACTTCTAGAATATTTTGCATCTGTCCTCTAAACATAGCTATAAGCTGTATAGGTCAACTGTTTTTGGCTCGGTGTTCCAAATTCAGGTTTTGATCTTTACATTTTTCTGGGGCAAATATCAGTACGTATTCCAGAGTCTCCTGCAACTTTATTATAGGTAAAAGAGATTTATTTAATTTTCTTTGCAGAATCACAAATGAAAAGACAAGATGTAATAATTTGCCAAAATGCCAGTTCTATACCTTTACTTCTGGACATGGCTTTTTTATGTCATATATTAAGATTGATAAAGTTTGAATGGCCTAATTAATAAAGCTTTAGTAAAGCCATCACATTATGTTAGAATATGTGTTTCAATCAGAAAATATTTACATAGCGACAAAATTCTGGTTTAGTAAACAATAAATATAGAGAAAAAATAATATCTTTTAGATTAGGTATAAGGTTAAATTGGATCATTTTGACAGGATTGATATTTTAAATTTTATTCATATGACCCAGGCTGAGCACAGCAGAAGTGCTCAACACTTTAAACTACATCTGTGCTGCTCCTGACCAGGTAGTTGGTGCCAGAATCATTTAACCTAGAAGTTTCATTTTCCAATTGCACTACATTCACAGATGTTTACTCCACTTTTCCAGGTAAACCAGAGAATAGCAAGTGAGGGCAAATGAGCTTGTTTTTGTAATTGCATTTTCTCCTGTGATCATCAAATATCTTTTATCTTTAACATGCTAAAATACTACGATACCATAAAGGAGCACTAACTTGAGAATTAACCTATTGCATCTAACAAATCTTACAGATTTGTACTTTAAAGCTTCTTTCAAGATTCTGTTCAATGTTATTTTCCAAGAGGTATTATAAATTTTATAAGCTGAAATCCAGAGACATTACTTGACTTACTATGTAGGCTGTGAACCAGTGTTCTGTATTTAGAAATTTTGATTGTCATTGTCAAATAATATATAATCAAGGTTTCCCTACATTTAATTTTAAGTTTCAAAACCCATGTAAGACATGAAGACATTGAGATTATTCAGAAAAAATAAATAAATAAAAATGAAGACTAGAAAATATCCTTGTGATGAATACTACTGAGAAATTTAAACACTCTCCCTTATTTAATGGACATAATCTAGATGGTAATAATCAACTGTTCAATTTTCACAAGGTATAAAAACTAATTAAACTGAATTATCGAGAATAAATTTTAGTTTAGGGCTGTGAAAGACTCAAACAATTTATAAGATGGTTAAGACCAACCCAGATACCAAAGGTAATCAACAAAGTATCATAGTTGTTTAAATAACTGTTAACTACAGGAATGAAAGAAAAAAATTGAAATAGATTATTGGTACTCTAGATTGTTTTCTAGATGAAGAAATTCTTCTCTGTGCAACAAAGCTCTTCACTTACCTTACTCTGGCAAACAACCTGTACTGTGAATTTATTTTATCAATAAGACTTCTTTAAAGCAGGACAAGAAAGCAATCATTCTAGCTGGCCTGATTACAAGAACCACTTGACCTCTTGGGACCCCGAAATAAAAAAATTCTGTCTGGTTTCCTACTTTTTTGTTTTCTACCACTGCCTGTTTTTTGTTTGTTTGTCTTGTTTTGTTTTTGCTGATTTGAAAAACTGTGCCCCAGATCTTCCAGTGTCATCTAGCTTAGATATCTACAACCTGACACTGGATAATATACTCTGAGTACATACATACCTCTTAACTTACATATTGAGCATCTAAATTGTCCTGAGCCATTCTCCACAAATTATACCTTTGAATTGAATATTACAGTATCCAGTCAATCTGGGCCCAAATAGCCTTTATATTGTCTAGGTTCACTTGATGGCCTAAGTTCTGAGTTAACCCATCTACTTGGATAGGAAGTACTATGTTCCCTAATTTATAAAAATAGAATTAGATCTCTGGCTTTGATGCTATCCCAGAATTCTTCAGCTACCTCAGCTGGGCTTCTAGCTCTTCATATTCTAGTTTTGCCATATTTGATTCTGATGATAATTTTGAGTTGGCCTTAAGTTACTGATGACAAGTCATTCAAAATGGCATAATATAATATGCACATATGTATGACTCATCCCATATAAATTGTTTTAAAATAAATTCAAAAGTATTATTAGAGCTTCATGTGCAGAATGATAGAATTAATTAAGTGGGCAATAAAGAGTTGAGCCAACTAGAGTTTATACATACCCTAAAGTTTATTTCTTGAAAAATCTGGCACTCTCTTCATCATGCACAAATGCGAACTGCTACTTAAAGAATTAAGGGTATTAGATGTGGAAGTCAATTTTCTATTGACTTTCATATCCATATCTCATTCTTACCTGGCTATGTGTATTAGTTTCCTATTAACACTACAAGAAATTACCACAAATTTAATGCTTTAAAACAACACAAATTTATTATCTTACAATTCCACAATTCTTGGGGTCATTATTCCAAAATAAGTCTCACTGAGCTAATATCGAGATGTCTGTAAGACTGTGTTCTTTTTGAAAGCCAGAAGAGAATCTGTGTCTATCCCTTTTCCAGATGCTAGAGGCTGCCTGCATTCCTTGGCTTGTGGCCGTTTCATCTTCAAAGCCAGCAATGGTGGGTTGTCTTCACATCACATCACTCTAAACTTGCTTCTTTCTTAATATCTTCTCTAACTCTATCTAACTCCTTTGCCTAACTCTTCCAAGTTTAAAGAAACCTTGTGATTATATTGATTATAGATATAGATTATATACATTCTATATTATATATATAGAGAGAGAATAAAGTTGTTTTCATACACTAGTTATATTTCTCCAACTAGATAAAGAGATTATATATCTCTAAGATATGGACCGTACTTTCCTCCTTGGTAATGAACAATAGTTAATTTATGTTGGTATTTAACTTTATAAATTCAGTGAGTATTTGAATGCCTCGATTTTTTTAACATGCACGTAAATAACTGGTACTTGTCGATGGATTATTTTATACTATCAAGGTTTAAGAATGTTGAGGTCAAAATCTTGTAAAAAGATTACAAAATTTATGTAATAAAACATGGTATTTCTATGAAAGAACTGATGGAAATCTTGCATAAAATACTGAAAGTCACCATCAAATCTAAACAGTCTTATCTGAGAGGAGTTTGTAGGTATAACAGTGTGAGTATGAGAGTGTTGGGCTCAGAGCTAAACAGAGAGCATTTATCCCAGCAGAATGTCTTTATAGCCTCTTATAGTAGGCTCTTATAGTAGGCTGAAAGCAGCACTTTAAAATCCTCTGTAGGTATATAAGGGGTCACTCTTTCTCTGACTTTTTAGTAGGAAAAGAGAAAGCAAGTTCCGAAGAACAGGTTGACCCCTGACCTTGAAAGCAGCCCTGTACTGATTAGAAACAGAAGTTGTTTCTTCTGAGGAAAAAAAAGTTGTTGCTACTTTTGGTATCCTCATTGTATCTTTCCTGGAGCAAACCTAGATCAAATTTTAAGAAATCTATAACTCTGATTCTATTATTTAAATTCCAATTATAAAGGTAGAATAAATTAGGTAGAGAAATGTCATTCCCTGCCCATGGCTATGTTAGAAATCCCTGTCACAGGTAGAATTAGAACACAAGCCTCCCTCACAGTACTAACATTCATATTCCTGTCTGTCACATTTTTTTACTTACTTAAAATAGCTCTTTTTCATTTAAATAATACATATATTTTAAAGGGTAAAAGCTACCAATATATAATCTAATTCTCTGGGTCTTATAAGCCAGACTGCTCCCCACAGTCTCATAAATGATGAGAAAAATTCTTCAAATCATGATGCCGTGAATTTAACATCATCTAAAAGAAAGATTCTTTGTGCAAAAAGCAGGTGTGCCGGTGTGAATATGTGGCTGTCCTACATTGAGGAACCATATATTTCACAGTTAGGCTCTACACACAGAAATAAACAGCCATATGGCAAACAAACTTACTTTTTACTGATTCATTTTATTTGTTTCAAAATAGTGCATTCCCACAAATCCAGAATATTAACAATGCTCCATCTGTAGAAATGTAAGTTTTGGAGCCCTGAACCAGCATGTTAGCATTCCCACAAAACTTCAGAACTTCAGATGACTCTAAACTTGGAGCAAGCTTTATGTCAACTCAGCATGTCTTCCTAATGCCATGCTAGTGGCTTGAGTAAAATGTGTATAAAATGGGAAAATTTATAATTCTGGAGATTTTTTTTTTAAAGTTGGCCCCCTTGCATACAGTTCTTTCTAATAGACTGTGTTACAATGTTTATTAATAAAGCTGTTAAATTTTAGTTAGCTTTATTTAACCCTATTTTGCAAGCGAGGAAAAAGAATGTACAGAGAACTGTGTGGATACATCTGATCCGTGTTTAGAATCCTAGCTATTTAGATTAGAAATAAGCAAATGATGCTTTCTTTATTATTTCAACAAAAAATGTAGTTATATTTATATTTCCTTGCAAGTTATGGAGTACAGTGAAATAGTCACTTCTTTACTTATTAGGAAAAATTACAAAAAATAAAGATGTGAGATTCCACCTGGAAATTCCTAACCATACCAGAAGAGAATACCTAACTTTCCTCAAATTTTCCTTTATTGGAAATATATAACTAAAAACATAGAAACAAATAAAATTCCCCAATAAGAAGAACTTTTTCTTGATCTTCAATAACATAGATTAGGAGAATTGCATACAGACCAAGTAATAGGTGAGATTTGTAAAACAGTAAGTCAAAATATGAAAATATGCAATGTTGTCACACACTAACACTATGGATATAAAGAAGTGAAATATATTTATCACCAAAACATCAACAGCATTTTCAACAAATAGAAAAGGATTATCTGCACTTAATAAAAGAGAGAACGATATACATATATTGTATAATATATGTATAATATAATTTATACTTATTATACAACATGTATAAATGATCTCACAACAGAGCAATGAAGCCAGCATTACTTTTTGAAAGTAATAAAAATGTCATAAAGTTCAAGTGAATAAAAGGCAAATTTACAATTGATACCAGTTCTTCTAACTTTAAACCATGTCCTCTTTTGACTGTGCTGTACATTTAGTTTTCTTTGAATTAAAAAAAAAAAATCAGGTATTTTTACTTTTGCAGAATTAGAAAATGTGTAGATTTTTGCCCAATAATGAGATTAAAAAAATAATAATGAAGAAAATAATTTACATAATTTATTTTAATTTCCTAATAAGACTAATGGAAATCTGATAGGCCAAAGAAAAAAATACATATATAGTTGAGAGTGATAACAAATTAAATATGCTCTGAATTTAATACAAATTAAAGTCAATATATATTTTTGACAGCCACCTAAGTGAAAGGCAGTGGTGTTGTGCAAAAGTATATCGGGAGAAACCCAATGACAGCATGGAACTATTAAAGAATACTATGATTAATGAAATATAGCAGGTAAACTGACAACTTTTATTAGTTAAGAGAAACTTAATTGAAGAATAATATACTATTTTATAAAATAACCAAGCTGGGAAAAGGACAAGGATGTGCTCGGGAGTACATAAAACATGGAAGCAGCCTCTATGAGACTCGTGTTCTCTAGACATTGCTTTTTTCTTAAGCAAAAACCTCTAAAAGGCCAACAATAATAAACTATTATTTTTGTGTTTACTGTGCACCACATATTTTCTCATTGCATTTAATTTTAACAGAAATCCTACACAATAGGAATTATTGCTTTTTCACTTTAAAGATTAGAAACTAATAAAACAGGTTAAATAACTTGTTCAGTGTCACATAACTGTGAAACAAGTATTTTTTTTTAAACCAGGATTTTAAACCATATAGTAAAAGGTGTGAACTAAAGTAAAAATATAAACATTTTGTCAGTTTCAGAAAGATATTTTCATTAGATAATTCTCTATAATATTTAACCCTAGGTAAAATACTATTGGATAACCTTACCTAGGTTTTAAATAACTGAAAAAAGAGAACATTTGAAATGTTTTTGGTAATTAGCTCTAGGATTGAAACACTTTGAAATACAAAACTAGAATTTTAATGCAACTAATGTATTTTTAAAATAATAGATGAGAAATAAATGTAAAGGGTCCAATTTACTCTGTGCAAAAATAAAAATTTTCTCATCACAAAAGTAAACAAAAATTTCTTGAAATAAAGAGCCAATTGTAGATATCCATTTGATCTCCATTACTTTGCCAATTTGTTTCCTCCCACTATAATCACATGCATGCATAATTGTGAAAGATATAAAGATGTTTACAAGTATAAAAACATCTGCATCCACCCTATATGTTAAGGAAAAAAATTATTAAAAATCTGTAATTGAACGGAATTTCAGGCAAATGCACCGCAGATAGAGCTAAATTAAAAAAGAGCATCCATCATAGGTGCACAAATGACCTCCTTCTTTTCAAAAAGAACTACAATATACCTAAATTCTCCTAATTCCCTGATTTAAAGACCTGGTGAACTGTGGAGAGGTGTGTCGGGACTCAACCATACAAGTCAAAGTTTCTTTGTCAGAATGCAAACATAAAAAGTAAAAAGTAAAAAGTTGTAGGTAATTGAATAAATAAATATAGCTATTAAAACACCCAAAATACCAAATTAAAAAATAAGCCGTATAGTATGAATGAAGCATAAAAAAATATGATGAATAAGTTTTATCAATGAGAAAATGAATTATTAGGAAATATACTTTATCGTTTAATATGTCAAATAAGTAATTCTTATGATCACCTTGGTAAATGCCAAAAGTTGTTTAAATAAACCTGTTCTTCCTAAGAAAATGTTATTAAAATAGACATAAAAGTTATTTAAGTAAACACACACATACATACGAATACGAACACACAGGAACTCAATGTAAGATATGGGTGCTTATGTTATCTGTGGACAATTGGTAATTCTCAGTAAATGTTTATATATTGCAAAATAAATAAACAACTAAAAACAAAAAATCTATGGAAAAACTACCTATAAATTAAAGTAAAATTTTATCAATTTTGAAGATTTAGAAGTTAAGCAACTCTTGAAAAATTATCTACTGATTGATTTAGACAAAAAATAGTTTACATTTATCCTTAGAAGACAGGAAAATAATGCTACTTCTATATAACAGGATTGGTAACCCAGAAAAGTAGATTACGCTGAAAAGAAAGCAAAAGTTTAAAAATTTAAAAACAGTTAAGAACTATGAAACACATATTTGACTATTGATGCTGTTAAAATTTATGGCCTCTTAGAGACATCAACTACCAGATATAGTTACTATATTATCTTTTCTTTATACTCTATACCTTTACTCTCATTATTCTTTTTCTTCATCATTTTCATCTGCAACTTTGGATGAGATCTTAAGCTCATCCTTTATATTTACCTACCCTACTAATATTATAAAGTTTTAAATTTTCTTTTTATAACTTCTAATATAGTTTTAATTCTGCTGTTGTATCTTTACTCTGCAATCTTGTTTTATCTTATCCAAATCCCTTTTCATCTCATCCAGTTGCCTAATTTATTTTTATGAATTATGTTGCTGTAGCAGAGTCTCTGTCTTCCTACATATTTTAAGGGTGTCAAAATTCTTGTGAAATTTTCCAGATCATGTAGCAAATATTTTTCATGGGAATATTCTTTCTTCTAGATGCTGATAATCAATGCAAAGCTTTACTAGGGCTGCATTTTTGTTTGTTCTTGGGCAAATTCTTTTCTTCCCTAGTATCAATCAACACGCATAATGCATGATTTGCATTCTTTGTTGACCTTTGATGCAGATTTAATCTTTTTATTAGATAATCCTCTGAAGGGCAGGTTGATGTGCGCAGATCTCAAAACATTTCTAGTCTTGTCTTGTAGAAGATGTCCACTTAGAACACCACCACTATAATGAATGTCTACTTTTCTCCATGCCCTGTATATGCCTCTGTTTTAAACTGATTTGATTGAATATATGAAAGACTAAAACTTTCTCTGGAGCTCTTATCATTCTGTCTGCTTCAATGAGCCTATAACTTCCAGAATATATTATTTTACAATACTACTTCATTCAAAGACCTGTTTTACAATTTGCAGTCTCTGTTGGAATACAGAAAAAACGGTGGCATGGGACAGTGTTCCAACTACCTCTTAGATTGACATGTTAATGACATAGAACATAAATTTTAAACTATATATATACATATATGAATTTCACTTGAAGTTAGTTTTTATTTTTCCTCCAAATTATATGTATAAGCCAATTCCAGATATACAAAATAATCAGAACCATCATGGGGGAAGAGCAGAAAAGTATACATATGTTTTCTACTCCTAGTGATATTGATCTCAGCTTTTGATAAAGAACTATATAATAGAGAGAGAGCTACCTCATTTTCCAGTAGTTATAGGCCTCGATTCTCTGAGAAAAACAATAGAGAAAAGATTAAGCCATGTACACTTTTTTCCCGAGTCACTAAAAAAAAAAAAACCCAAAAAAAACAATGGGAGATGTATACTTTTAGGAGACGAATTTTGTGTTCTATGAGAAGAAGCCAAAAAATGATTATTTGTCAGGGCCAAAGGCGATTTTTCTCTGATTAACTCCATTTTCCTAGTTACTAGGAATTCCCAAACGCATTTGGATGCTACGTGGTCTGTAAATCTTAGTGTGATGTATGATTGTGATTTGTTCTTTTTTTTTTTTGATTCATGAGTAGCTTTTTATAAAAGTTTAGAAGACTGTATCTAGGACTTCCAGATATATAATGTTTTGAACCAGAATTTTGAAAATTATTTTAATGGCACTTACAACTATATTGTAATTGTTTGGAAAATTCACTTGAAGCAATATGTATCTCGATATATAATAAAAAAGGAATTTATGTCCATTTAAATGTTATTTCACATTTACACACATATATGAGCTTAAAATTTTTGAATAATTTTGATCTTCATCTCTACATGTTTTTTCATATAAGGATATGCCATTTGCTTTAATATTAATGACATTATGAGGTAATAATGTCAGATTTATTTTTCTCCTTATTTCTAATTGAAGTGTTAAAAAATATTGGATGCGTTGCAAAATATATGATTCTCCAGCATATACCTAGGGGTGTCCCAATTTACATTTTGAGGTGAGTAGAACAAATGCTAATATAAATGCAAAATTTCTTTTATTTCCTGCCAAAGTTTAGGATCTATTTTTGCCAAAGTAGAAGAAAAGCACATTATACAGGATATGCCTCTCTGGTTGTTAGTTCTCCTGCCAGTTTCACTTTAGCACCATAGAGCTGCGACAGCAGATGGACTCCCCAAGTTAGCATTTGGAATCAAAAGGTGTTTAGAGGACTGTGGCAGTAAGTGCAATTCCTTAATGAGAAATTATAAAGAAAGAAAAAAGGAAAGAAAAGTAACCTATTAAATTGTGCAACTGAACAGAAAATTTGAATCAATCAGCAAGTATTTTTTATGTGTTTCTAATACCAGTTTTGAGATAAAAAGGATTACTTTGAGTCCGTTTCTCAAATTCACTAGTCAATTCTCAGGCCTCATCTTGTCAGCGTTTGGCACAGTAGATTACTCTTCCTTCTAAAAAATTCTTCACCTTTATATGGACTACACATTAATATTTTTTTTCTTCTTCCTACCACACTAGTTGCTACTTCTCATTATTCTTTCTGGAATTCTCTCACCTTCATAAGTCCTAAATTTTGAAATACCCTGTGGCTCAATCTTCAGACCTCTTTGTTTCCTTAGATGATCTGATTTAGATGTTGATGACTCTAAAATTTATATACTTAGGTCAAAAATATTATAGGACATACAGATTTGAATTTTTAAAAATATTTTAAAATGGTCACTTGGAGGTTTATTCAGGATTAAAAAATATGAGTCCAAAATTTCTGCTTTCCTGAACCCTGTCTATCTTTGTCCTTTATATCTATAAATGGCACCACAGTTCCACTTCCATCTGTGAAGGAATAAATTCTCTGGAATTCACCTTCTCCTTGTAAACAACAGAAAACTTTACAAATTATATGAAATGACTGTTTTCAGATATTGAACAAAGGATAGTATATTAATTCTATAGAGGAATCCTTTCACAATATATACACATTGTGCACTTTAAATATCTTAATTTTATTTGTCAATTATACCTCAATAAAGATTAAAAAATAGAGAGAAATAGCATAGAAGTATGCAGAAGCTAGCATCAAAAATGGTCATCAATAATTCTTTCCTTCTTGTACTCACACCCTGATGTATCTGCCACTCACACTGAGTAGGACTGACCTAGGCAACCAACGTGATTTTTTAGAAATTATGGTGTGTGATTTCTAAGGTGAGGTCAAAAGAAATTTTGATTCCTACCTTGCTCCCTTTTGGAAAACTTTCTCTGGGGGGAGTCAGATAAAAAGACATAATGTTATTATTCAAGGAACCTATGGGCATGTGGTAAGAATCTGAAATCTGCTAATAGCTATATAGATCACCCTAGTTGTCCTTCCAGTACCACACTCTAAAACAACATGTTGATCACAACCTCACAAGAGACACTGAGCTAAAACTACCTACAAGTGCTATTGCTCGATTCCTGATTGACTAAAAAAAAGTATCAAATAATATATTTTTATTGTTTTAAGCTGCAACGTTGGGGATTAATATCTTACGCAGCAATAAATAATTAATACAAATCTAGGAAAACTGGATGTGGAGATTTGCAGTAACAAATAACTAAGATAGGAAGTGTCTTAGAATCGGATTATATGAAGAAGCAGAAAGAACTCTTATGAAAGAATTAGTGAAATACTAATATGCCTTGACCAGAAGGCTGATGGATTGTGAAGAGGCTGCCAATGGAGGCTTAAAGAAAAGTGATGAAAATGATTCTAGAAACTAGAGGATGGGAAAACAGATTATTTAATGGCACAAAGTTTAGCAACATGGTCACTTACAGTAATGTATAAAATAGAAAATGTGCCTAAATAATTGGATGATCAAACTATGAAATATCCATGCAAAATATTGATGATGCCACATGATTTCTCCTTGCTGCTTATAGTAAAATGTGAAATTTGCTGAACATAATTTCTAAACCACTTACCAGTACATACACAAGCTTGATCTAGCATAGTTCTGCTGATCTCTATTTTCATAACCCAGTGTTTAGTTTCTACTTTGCAAATATTTAACATATAAAGCACCAGTCTCTACACTATATATAGGTATCATTTCTCAACTAGTCTGTTTCTGTTTATTTTACTTGTTTCTAATCTTTCCAGAATGATTTGCAGCTCAATGAGCCTTTACTTACTTTATCAGAATTTATCTTCATAATTTTCTTGTAATATAGGACTCTATGAGAGAAAAAAGGGAATAATAAAATAAGTAAATTTTAGTCTTATTGCCTCAAAATTCTGCAAAATTAGAGCAAATGTTGCCACCTTTCTTAGTTGTTTGAGAACTTAAATTTCTGAACTCATGGGCAAAGAGAAGGGAATGGCACAGAACCCTCAATGCTTTCAAAGGAACAGAACATAAGTGATCTGCGGAGTCATATTTTTCATCTTGTTGAACTGGACTTGGATTTGGCATGTCCTAAAGTAAGTTACAAGTTCAATTGATTGTGTTATATGAAGATCTGTTGAAAAAACCTAAAATGTTTAGTCTACAGACAAGAAGACTTAAGGGACAGGAGAATCTATGACAATTATTTCCAAACATTTTAAGGGAAGTCATTTGCCAAAAGGGTACAATATGGCCTATTTGTTTAGAACAAGAGTCAGTCTTTAAGAGTACAAGGGAGACATCCCTCTATTCAATGCAGAACCATGTAATAGAATAATTCACTTATGGAATGACTAACCTATGAAGGTCACGAGTTCTTCAACACTGTAAAAGAGGAGATTCATAAGACCAGGAAGAATTTAGATCAAAAGATCTGTAATTTTCTGATCCTGAGATTCTGTGCTTTGTTCTTCCTAATATTTTGTTATTTGAGAGAGAAAAACAATGATTTCGGTGTAATAGAAATTTAAAATTTTTTCAATGGTAAATTTTCAAAACATACGTATTCTATCATTCTTAGCACAGCTTGCATTAAAAGCAATAGAATATTTGGAATGTTTTATTCTGTGTAAATCAATCCAAGGCAAGTGAACTCATGTTAAATATTAATTCAGCTTCTTTAATTTTATTTTCATTTTATATCCTAGAAAAAAGTAAAAACATTGACACATGAGTAGACTACTTCTTATAGTTTATATTCATCATTAACATAAAAAATATTTAAAAATAGTTATGATACATGTACCAAAATATCAGAAAAGAAAGAGTTGGTAAATGATTGATTCATCTGTAACAGTGCTTACCTGAAAATCAACTGGGTTTATAGTCATCTATTGATCCACTGGAAAAAGATACTCTGTTAGATGCTGAGGTTACAAAAAATAAATTTAATCCTATTCTCAAGATCTCACAATCTAGTAAACAAATTAACCTTGAAAAACAGTAAATTCAAAAGAGATAGATTTGGAAATAAAATCAAGGTAAAGAGTAATATGATGTTTAGGGGTGAACATTTATTCTCCATCATTTGGCAGAGGAAGATTTGTTCATTGCTTTTGTTTATAGCCTTTTTCAGTTCATTCTTGGGAAGAAGGAACATTTAACTTGACTGGTAAAATTAGCATAAAAAACTCAGAGTGTGTAGCTCTGCCCTTTCTCCTGGGATCCAATCTATTTATAATGAGCATGTGTTCTGCTCTACTCTCCTGAGACATCTATGGTGATCACATATAGGCTGTAAAAGTCTACAATAACAGAAAATCCACTTACTGGCAAAACAATGTAATGTGTAAAATTACCTTTTTCCTAAATAAAATTGATAATTTTTATCTTTTTTTTCAAACTACTCTCTTCATCCACAAATTTCCTTCTCTTTTTTCTAGGTTTTTTTTTTTTTTTGAGGTATAATTGCTTTCTAACTGTTGAGGTTGCTCAAGGCTTTTAGAGGATGCTCTCAGGTTCTTGCTACATGGCTCCTTCCATAGGTGTTTCATCACATGACTGCTTCGTCAAGCGTAACAAAAGAATGTCTTACACTTTTCTCAAATAGATTTTTTATATATTTTAACAATAATAGTAGTCACTATCTCATTACCTTTACCATATAATTTAACCTGATCAAGGTCATGGCTTTCCCATCATATTTACCTACACTGAAGGAGAGCTTAAACAGGGCATATACAACAGGGAGAGGGAATCTTGGGGACTATCTTATAATTCTGTCACCATATCCTTTCATTTTTCTGTATGAGTTTTATATTAGAGAGTTCAGAAAATAATTTTTGCTATAAAATATATGACATTTACTTCGGTCAATAGTGATCTTAATATAAGGGTACTTGATGTCTTTTATCTCTAGAAAAATAAATTTTTAATGGTATTATTTCAGTGAGTTTTGTGATTGTGAGATCTTTCCAATTACTATTAAAACTCTACATTATCTAAGAACTGAATATCAGACTAACATATACTGTTAAGTTAATTGCTTATTACTCATACATGTATGCTTATGTATATTGTTTGTAAAAGGAAAAGGAAAAATTCAAAAGAAATGTTCTGGAAAAGATCTTTCCATGGGAATTCTAAACGTGTGTGTGTATGTGTGTGTGTGTGTCTGTGTGTGTCTGTGTGTCTGTGTGTGTGTGTGTGTGTGTGTGTGTGTGTGTGTCTGTGTGTCCCAACAGGGGGAGCCATACCATTTTAATTACCATTGTAATCTTGAGTTCTTATAATGCATACACAATGTCCGATACTATATATTACATATGAATTGAAATAAAATCAGTGGATATTTATATGCAATGTTTGCTTTTACGAACAATTCTGATGACGAGTTGGCATTTTTTAAACCAAAATTTGTGTCGATTCTATGTTCTAACTTGAATATTTTCCCTATTCCTTTTCAGGAAAATTAGAAATGCCATCTTAGTTATTTTTAGGTTACGTTTTCGAATTTAGTAGTTAAAGAAATTATATTTTCTTAAAAAGTTTATTTGAATTTGCTTTCATTCTTGAACTGATCCAATACTGTTTTACACTAAATATGTACACACTCTGAATTTTTCTCTCAGAAGGTGCTCAAATGTACTTTCAGACTAATATTTTTTGGAATTCTAAAAAAAACATTAAAATCATAGAAAGTTAAAATTAGACACAAACAATTATGGTAATGTCTCCTTCAACACTTTGAGTCTGCTATGTACCAGGCAGAAATTAATACAGTTAAAAGACTGACAAATCACTATTGAATTCTTATCAAAGAAGAAAATGATAAACAATAATTTTAGGTAGACATATATAAATAATACTTCAGGATATATCTATAATTGTTGAAAAGCTATATAGCCCAGAATTTAAGCAATTTGACATCAATATATGAAATTAGATACAGGTTTCCTATTTCCTATTTGCCTCTCTACCCTAATAAAATGTTTTTTGAGTATTAAAAGTTATGGTCATTGTATAAAATTATAATGTTTATTACTTTATTTAATCCTTATTACTACAAGTCTCTGTTATACTCATGAGGAAACAAAGGCACAGCATTTAAGCTCACATTTTAGCGATGGGTCTGGGATTTAAACTCATGTAGCCACACTTTCCACAATGTGGTATAAGGGTTAGCTTTCAGATTCAAAGCTTCCTCCAAAATAAAAAGCATTTCCTAAATAGCTTTTACCAAGGAAGAGAAAATAAAGGAAAAATTTAAATCCTTAATTGTAAGGCCATGACTAAGTTTGAGGTTTTGAAATGTTGTTCTGTTACAATAGCTTTTGGAGCTTTAAAGAATCAAGATTTTCATGTCTTTTCCAAAATTTTTTTATTTAGCATATGATTAACCTGCTCATTAATATGATATTCAGAATGCTTTAGTTGATATGTGGAAATTTACTTGTGATAAATAAATTAAATTTGAATTTCAGTTAAATCATGGCCTGTAAAGTGTTTTTTATTTTATATTTATTTTACCACTTAGTGATATGTTTTTCATTCCAATTCCTGACTTTCCACTATATGAGTTACCAAATGTGAGATATTTTGGAATTTTAGCTTCCCACTTAATTACCTTTTTTTTTTTTTAAAGAGATACATGTTATTTTTATTTGAACTCAGATAACTTCAAGGAAATGCTATTTTCCCCCCATCTTTTCTTTTTTCAAAGAAAATTTTAAGTGCTTTATGCTGGATCAGAGTTAGTCAGCTACCTTTGCTCTCCGACTAAATATGACGTTTTGTGCATGAATAAGTGCAATGCATTCATTTGGGGCAATTACTAATATAGCTTTCTCCACTATGTCTGGATCTTAAGTATCTTCTAAACCTTTTGAACTCTGAAATTGTTTAACTTACACTTCCCTTGTAATTCTCAGTTTGTAGATTTTTACCCTATGCATGTAAGCCTCAACATTCAAAGAAAGACAACATAATCATTCAAATACTGAATTTTTTTTTTTCTAGGAAGCTCCTATTTTTCCAGCAGTCTTTCTCAAATTCCAGTGTCCTATGCCTTCCAATCTCCACTTCATTCTCCTGAATTTAGTAAGATATTAGGACTATGTTTGGGATTTCTTCCCTGTACTGCAGAATTTAAAATGCTTCCAGGAAGAAAACCAGAAGAGTTCTTGTTCCACTCAGACATCACTGTTTTGTACTGTTATTTACTTTGAAAATAGTTATTTTTATTATATTTTGTCCATTTTTTAATTTGTGTATGGTAGAAGGATGATTATATGGCCCCCGTTATTCCATTATAAACAGAAAATTATGTTTCTTACTTTTAATTATTTTTAATTAATATAACATTTACTGCAGTAAAATTTTACTTTTTTTTTTTTTGGTGTACAGTTCTGAAAGTTTTGAAAAATGTGTTCTGTCATGCAACCACATCGCAATCAAGAAATACAATATCAGGCCCACATAAATCTATGGAGTTAGAAGAACTTCAATTTACGCACAATGATAGAGATTCACTTGTAGCAATGAAGTATCTTTAATCTGCTTGATCTAATTATTTCCCTTAAAAAGCCAACATAATTTAAATATTTAAGGTGCAAGTTTAATCTGGGAGAATCTTCCCAATTTGAGGACAGGAAAAAGAAACTCTGTCAAATAGCCAACATTATAAGAAGCCTATCTATTCCAAAGTGTTTGATAAAGTAGGAATCATTTAATCTCTATTTAACATTGGATAGTAAAAGGGGATAGAAGTCCATTAAAAAAATGTAGTCAACTAAATTAAATTCCAATTTTAAATTCACTTTAAGAAGCTTCAAAAATAAAATGTCTACCATACTTATTTAATTAAAATATTTTTACTTTAGTAGAAGCAATGGGATTTGAACACATCCATTTATGAGATGCTTTTAATATTTTCTCATTGTCATTGATAGTTACAGTATATTATTATTATTATTAAATTTTACTTTTATTAAGTTAAACCATCATTTAACTTTAAAATTATTTTTGTTAATTTTTTACATAATCTATATTATCTTTTTAACTATATCGTAATATCCCCTAACACAATGTATCCATAATAAAGTGATTATTAGGCCTGATCTACAATATTACATGTATTTGTATGATAAGAAAATAAAGGAAAAAAAACAGTTACATATTCTGAATTTGATTATGTGTTTAGTTGTTTTCTAATGGGAATTTCTACAGAAGATATAATTCAACCCAGAAAAGAATGAGCTAATGAATGTTAGAGAAACAAATTAAACTTCTGCCAGACATTGATGGGTTGTAAATTTGTTTTAATTTCTGAGGAAAGAGATCCAGGTGTCATTGCAAATAGCTCAATAAAAATGTCAACAATATTTAACAATAGCTAAGCAAGCTGTTTATTTGAATTATGAAAAGTAGAAAGTATATAAAACATAAGAAAATAAAATTATATAAAGAAACAACCAATAGTAATATTTTGGCAATTGTGTTTATTGTTAGATATTTCATCATCATCAGGATACTTCATCAATTTTACATTCAATATGTATTGAAAACCTACTTATGTAACTGGGGGAAATAGTCAGGAATAATCCACAAAAGAAGTAATTTTTGAGCCTCCTTTGAATAGTTAACAGCAGATGCCAAACAGACAATCATATTAAAGCATTTAAAAAGAACAGGACCAGCAAAACCTTGGAAATTTAAAACAAACTTATATTCAGAAGAGAGCATATAGCTCAAGAGAATTTCTCTTTTTTTTTTTTTTTTGCTCCCAAATTAGACACAGTCAGATGACAGAATTCTCTAAAGTCATAGTAGAGAGGATTTAGAATTACATAAATATACATATAAAAATTACCTACTTTAAGAGTTTGTACTCCAAGTACATAACCTCATGAAAACTCTAAGAGGTAAATACTCACTAGTTTCTTTATACAAATGAGACAACTAAGAAATAGAAATAATAATTTGCCCAATGTCCAAAATAGTTGATAATTAGTATGGCATAAATTGAATCTAGCATGTTTAACTCTTAAGCATTACAGATAATTAATAAATAACAAGGCAACTAGTTTCATACACTGAACAAGAACTCATTGTGCATCACCTATGAACAGATCTTTGCTTTAAAAGCTTAAAGGAAAATACCTATGATTAGAGGTAGATTCCTTCCCTGGGAAGCATACTTGCTCTTCACAACTATATACTTGTTTTTACTTTAATTTATTTCATCCTTATATCTTCTGAGTAATGTGACAGTTTTTATCTAATTTACTGATATTTATTATTTTTTCAGCCATTTTTTTCCTAATTTCTGCATTTAAGGCTATATATTTCCCTCTAATCCCTGCTTTAGCCACGGCCCACAAACCTTTTTACTATTCAGCCCAACATACTTTTTATTGTAAATTGTGTTTTTAAATCAATGGCTTATATGGAAAATGGTTTAAGAATTGCCTGTGATATATGGACTTTTAAAGTTATTTTTTAAAGTTGATTTCTAGCTTCATTTCACTGTGGTCAAAAAAGATACTTCACATGATCACAATTCCTTAAAACTTGTTGAGATTTCTCTAATGTTTAAAAATTTATCTTTTTTGCTAAATGTCCTATGTACTCTATAATTAAATACTCTATAGTTTTTGGTTTATAGTATTCTAAACATGACAGTCCTGTCAGGCTTTCTAGTCATGTTGTTCAAATCTTCCATTTGCTTACTGATTTTTTGGTATGCCAGATTAATCAATTACTGTTAAAGGTGTGTTGAACTCCTCACTATAATTCTGGATTTTTTGGTCAATTACAACTGTATTACTATTAAATATTCCTGTTCATCTCTAGTAAAACCTATTAACTTAAATTTTATTTTCTCTTGCTTTCTTGATATTTTTTATTAAGACTGTATTTTAGAGCAGTTACAAGTTCACAGCAAAATTGAGGGGAAGGTGCAGAGCTTCTCCGTATACTCCCTGTCCCTACACATGCTGAGCCTCCCCTATCACCAACATCCCCCACCAGAGTGGTACATTTATATAGTTGATGAATTTACATTGACATATCATAATCACTTAAAAGTCCAAATTTTACCTTAAGTTTCACTCCTGGTGTTGAAAATTCTATGGATTTGATATTTTCTCTCAGAGTTAATATAATAACATTTGCATGATGCATATTCTCCTTTTACTTCAACCTTCTGAATCTTTATGTTTACATGTGTCTATTATAAAAAACATATAGTGTAATTTTGTTCTTTACTCTTTTGAAATCATTATCTTTTAACTAGGGAATTTAATAAATTACTATATAATGTAATTACTCATATGCTTGGGTTTAAATAGATCATCTTACTGTTGTTTACTATTGGTCCAGCTTATTCTAACTTCCTATTTCTCTTCTTTTCTGCCTTCCTTGTGGTAATTATTTTTAATATTCCAAAGGGACATTAGTCTTCCGAAACAAAGTTGTATTCAGAAACAAAGTCGTGTTCAGTGATTATTAATATACATGATATATTGACATAAATTATATATAAAAAAGTGAGTCACAGCAGCATGAAATGGTAAGCAATGATAAAAACCAAGGTGAGAGACAGTAGGCTCTACCTGAGAAATTATCAAGTTGCAGAATTCTCCTTACCACTACAAAAAAAAAAATAATAAATACTCTGAATGATGTAAACACTGTTTAATGATTTTAGACTTAAGGAATTGATCTAGGGAAAGTGCATATTTAATTATGTTTACAGAACAGAGGCATTATTAGCCTTGACAACATTAAAGAAAACTAGAGATGACATGAGGTAAGATGAAGTGGGAAGTCAAAAAGCAATGTGTTTGATGAAGAATAATATTTATAGCAGTATTTTGAAATATCTTCACATCACTGCATCCAAAAAATACCTGTGATATTAACGCTGGTTTAATGAATGAGGCTAACCCATGGTGGAGACAGTCTCTCCTTGGACCCTGGCTACCCCATCCTGACCTGAGAGTCCAAGAGCCAATGAAATCAACATCTTAGCAAACCTATAAATCATCACTAGTTGGGAAGTTTTACTTAAAATTATTGGTGTAACACAAAGAGGTATTTAAAATGGTTATTGAAGGTTAGCATAAAAATAGTATGAGCATATTATTTAGACTCTAAATATGGATGTAGAAAATCGAAAACATCAAAAAGACTCAAAAACCAAAAGCAGTTAGATGTTTTTCACTTTTGAAAAGCTGCAATGAAGACAAATAGATAAAATGGAAGCCTGTAATTTCCATTAAAAACCTTTCTATGGCCTTTCAGATTTTTTTAGTTCTGTAGACACATAACTTAGTATAAGACTAAACAAAGAGCTGTTGGGTAAAAAAGCACTTATTATGTGTGTGGTAATATGATGAGGTAAAAAAATAAAAAGAGCTCTAAAAAGGGTATAAATGAAATATGGAAAAACAAAGTAATTAATAAATAGCCCAAACATAATTATTAAAGTAAAAATTTAAAGTTTTAAGAACAACTCTTCATTCACATTTTTCTGGAACCTGGGAGAAAATGCTGTAGAAAGTCTATAGAAAGTAATAATTTAGTTTATTTCTTGGAGCAGAACAAAACTCTTGAGTTCCATATGTTGAGAGAAAAGCAAATAATAGGCTGCCTCCAATCTAGCTCCATAGATTACTCAAGGAAATGCTGAAAAGATCCCAAGTCCTGATCCTTCAGTCTCCATCTCCCAAACAAAATATGGCCTCTCAAAAGGCAGATAATCACAGCACCCATCATGCAACAAACTCGTTAACAATGACAAGTAAAACTTTTATTTATACCTTTTCTGTAGGAGAGAACTATCTTCTAAAGAAAATAGAAAACAATAATCGGAAAAAAAGGCAAATATTAAATATCCCTCACTCTTCACATTTGAGGTCAATGTCATCTGTTTTAGGAATCCTTGCTGGAACCAAGATAATTTGCCATGGGTATCTACTCTCAGTGCCCATATACTCATATTTAACACAACATACTATGTTGAAATTATCTATTTAAAAGTCTATTGTCTTCATTTCACTAAAGGCCTACATCAAGTCAAGGACTATGGTTTAATTACTTTTGTATTCCACAACAAGTATATCGTCCTAAGTAAACACTTATAAAATTCAACTGAAGGTCACTAACATATTATTCACTTGAACTCATGGAATTTCACTCTATCAAATATTCTCAGGAAATTTAATCAAATATCTCTATGCTATTTAATTGACTTATGACTAGACAGATGGATGCGATGACTAGAATGACCTTTATAGAACTAATGTAAATTAAAATCTAAGAAGGAAATACAGAGTCAATGGTAATAAGTTCAGGAGTTACTTTCACATTTCCTGTTAGAAACAAACAGAGCTACTATCGTATAAATTACAAAAAAAAAAAAACAAAAAAAAAGCAAACCTTAGATTTTGACCAAAAAAATTATTTGTCACTAAAATAGGTTTTATAGTGTCATTTAAACCTTCAGTATCTTGCCTGGAAATGAGCGTGTTTTATGAATATTTCAAATAAGTGATGATATCAACTGCTGATGTTGCATCATTTTCAGCCTCTCAATATTAAACAAAAAGAGAATAGTCCACTCGATATTGCATTCGCCTTTCAATAGATGATTCAAATTCTCTTTATCTTTAGGGAAAAAGAATATGTATTTATTTTTAATTGTAATACATTTATTTTCACGTAATTCTTAATAAAACACTTTCAAAACATTCTGTACATTTCAAGCCACTTTAGGGAAAAAGAAATTCATAAAGAATTTCAATATATCACTAAAATATTTGTGCTATTTTAATAAATTCTACTGAATATACTTAAATATCAATAAATATAGTGAATTACAATGACCTTATAAAAAGATACAGTATGGGTGTGTAATTTTTTATTTTATTCTTCCGGGGTAAAAAGTTTTCCTTTGCTATCTGTTTATGTTTATAGGCCTACCATCTATGGTATTTATCTTTTATGTTAGCCTTTTATTTCCTTCAATTTACACAATGGTTTATTGTGTAAAAAACAGTTGTTTCATTTTCTTTTTAAAAAATATTTCTAGCATCTAACATGTTTATAGCTTCTTTAATATTCTCCAATTATGAGTTTTCTCCAAATATAGGGTTCAACTCTTACCAGGTATACAAAGGGCCAGATCAGCTCAGTCAGCAAAGAATTATAAAATCACTGTCCAGTGAGATTGCGATGAAATTTCCAAGAGAAATTCCAGGCAGATTTTAGCAGAAAGAATTTTAGAATAAATCCTCGCAGAACTTGTCAATGTCTACTTTTCAACTTTCCAAATTTCTCCAAGAGCTATTCTGCTACACTTCTGTTAGGAGAAGTGATAGTCAAACCAAATAGAGTGCAGTAAGCTTTGTTGCTTAACCCATAGAGAGAATGTTAATGTCCTAAGGACAAGTGTGTGAACTCTAGACATGATATTAATTTGAGTTTCAGCTACCTTTTAAGAAAATAATTTTGAGGAAACAAAAGATCATGCCTTTGTTAACGGCAGAGTGGAATTATGAGGAGACAAACTTCAGGATAAATAATCCTTTAAAGAAACCAGGAAAACCAGGAAGTGAATAAAGTTGTAATAACTCAATCTCTGCCTAGAGAGTAACCTCCATAGTTATGAAAAGTACTTGAAAATATCTAGTGCCCTATAGAAAAACAAATTGTTCTACAAGATACAATACAATTTGAGTAGAAATTTCAACAAAGTTTTTCATATAAATTGGCAAAAGACTCATATTTTTATGTTGAAGAGCAACATATCAAAAGGAACTAAGACATTCCTGAAAAGAAGTGAAATGGAGAGCATTAGCCTTTCAAAACCAAAGCTTAATTAAGACAATGTATTATAGATGTTAAAATAAATTAGAGAACAGAAAAGGTAAATGAGGACTAGACCCATCAATAAAATATATAAAAATTGTATTTGTGCCATAAATTTTATAAAAAATTAAGTGTTAGAAATTAAGAAATGCCAGTATTAGGTGCTGGGGCAATTATTGCCAACATAGAAAAATATACATAATTTTGTTTTCACTTTACAACAGACACTTAAATCAATTCACATAGGTTTTTTTTTTTTTTTTAATCAACTTATGTGGCTTAAACACAAAAGGATAAACCCTTTAGAAGATAATATAAAATAATTTTTCTCAACTTTACAAACTTTAAAGTAAATTTGATAAATTTCATTGTTTTAAGATCAAGCTTTCTATCCATTAAAATATATTCTAAAGAAAGTAACATAAAATTCACAAACTGAAAGTTATTAAGACACATAGTTCAAAAGGAATTATTATCCAGAATATATGAAAAACTCCCTCGAATCAATCAGAAAAGGCAAAAAGCTCAATAGAAAAAAGAGTAAAACACATATACATAAAAAACGCAACACATAAAAAACAAATAACTAATAGCCATTATTTATCATGAAAATAAAAACTAAAATCTCAATGAAATACCACTTTGCATCAATTGGATTGACAAACGTTTCTTTTCAAAAATTTGACAATACCATCTATTGGTGAAATATGAAGCTGCTCAAAGTGTTAATTTATAAATTATGTTGGTAAGCAATTAGCCTTTTCTAGTACAAGAAATTCTTATATATGTATATAAGAATTACCTATATATCTATATAAGAATATATATAAGGTTATACACACATATTCCCAGAAAAATGTTTGTATTTGTGTACCATAGAACATTATTTGTGATAGGAAAAAACATAGCAACTAAATGTCCATCAACAAAAGAATAGATAAAGAAATTACAAGGTAGTCATATTATGGAACATTACATAGCAGTAAAATTGAATGAATTATAGTTAAAGATGTATCAGTTGATGTCCAATGCGGAAAGAGGAATTACACAATGTTTGAACAGTGAAAGTTAAAACTATTAACTATAGCCAAGAACTAGAAAAAAACATAGACTTTGTTAGAAGTAAAAAGAACTCTGAAAAATATAGGAATAGCAGATATAAGGAGCAGCCAGTACTCTTCAGGGATCAGCAGACATTTAGTCCTGTCTGAAACATCTGTGGAGACATTTGGTCAATGCTGGCCCATCCATGTAACCCCAGGTTACTGAAGCAAGAAAGGTTCTTATCGGCACTACAGCCCCAACACAATTATTGGACCAAGAAAATATGATAATATTTTTTATGTTTCAACCCTGTAAACCAAAAGTATAAATAATCATTATAGGTTTTTTGCACTCAGGACATTTCCTAAGTGTAGATGTTTGGGACAGGACCAAATTTTAAGGACCTTTTTAGCATGGACAAAATGTTTCCGTGGATGTTTTGGACAGAATCAAATGTCCTGCAAGGCTCATGAAACTGAAAGTGAGTGTCCAAGGAAGAGTCTCTACACACACACACACACACACACACACACACACATCCCACCTTGAAGTGAGTCAGGCCTTGTCGGAGAGAGTATGGCCAATGCTCACTGAATGGCAGATAAGTAATGCTACCAGAAAGAAATCTGCCCTCTAAAATGCCTGGGAAATCTGTTCATGAGGAGGGAGGGGCCCCATCAGAGGTGCTCTGCTGCACAATCTCCAGAGTAGTGTGCTAGGGAAAGATGCTGGGTCCTGGGTACTAGGTACTAGGCTGCTGTGTATTATAAAAGCTGTGGCTGTCTGCGATACAGGAGCCTGCTGCAAGGTACGGAGAAAGACCCCATGTCTCTGCAATGACTCTAGTGACCTTTAGTGACGAGTTTATCATAGGGTCAGTTGGCAAAGAAAAAATATTTAAAGGACTCAGATCCATTTTTGTTTACCACTTATATCCAAGAAAAGGACAAGGTAAACAGAAGCATGATGAGAGTTCTTTGTTTTTGTTAATATTGCTTTTAAGCTGACAGATGGATTCTGTATGGCCTTTGTGTACTGATATTTTTTGAGTCTTTTCAGTATTTAATTAAATTAATTGTAAAGGCCTATATCCAAGATATATTAATAGAAAAGCACAATCTGATTAGTGGAGTATATGTAGTACATATACCGTTTAAATAGTTCAGTGCATAGTAAAATATGCGTACTTTGAAATTCATTTTATATTGATAGCACAACCATGATATCAAAATCTGAACAACTTGTACATAACTACTTCACAAAATTACCTGAATTCTTGTATGAATATAGTTGTGAAGACCCTATATGCAATGTTACAAAATATTCTGGCAATATATTCCTGGAATAATATAGCATGAACGACTAAAATTTATTCACAAAATGCTAGAATGTGTCAAATTAGGAAATCTAGCAACAAATTAAAGTAGAAAATATATAAATATATTAACATGCTTTACATTTTTGTTATTAAAATACTAAATAAGTAATTATAAAGAACATCCTACATATTTTAAACATGATAAAAATACCTGAAACCAACAGAAAGCATTATAAATAATGGAAGTAATAGAAGGATTTTAATTAAATCTAAACGAACAAAAAGAGGATGCTTAATAAAACTATTAATTTTCAACACTATTCTCAAGGTTGTAGCTAATTTTGAAAAACATGGAAGAATTATTATAAATACTAAGTAGAAAAATGATTGTCATTATTTGCAGTTTGTATATTTTACAATTAAAATTATCAAGAATAATATAACTAATGGAAGTCTAGTTAGGTGTCTGAATAATATATAATATAGAAAATTAGACTGATTTCCTTTATCATAGTAATAATCAGTTTAACTCATAATGGGAAAACTAATATCATAATTATAGAAACATAAATTAACAAGAATTTGATCAAAAGTAACATAAAGATGATATGATAATTTATGTATACGGGACTTTTCTATTGTATATTATCTATATATCACATGTAAATATATCTTATGTAAAATACATATATATTATATATTATAAATTAATCTTTTAATGAATGCCATATGATATTTTTTTCAAGTTGAAATAATATCAGATTTACATGGGATTTATTTTGGAATTTAAGCAGTGATTTAAAATTTTTTATGCTACAAATCAGAATAATTAAAAATATGCTACATAAATTTATAAGAAAGTAATTAGATTAATACAACAGAATTATGGAAAGAATTATATATACTGTACCAATTTAATGTATCTTAACATTAAATAGGTGAAAAATATTACTGGGATAAATGGCAGTGGGAAATGTGGAAAAGCTAATAAGAATCTTTATAAAGGATGGAAGAAACTGACAATTTAACCCAGTGACCGATTTTATTATTACAAGAAGAGAAATAATTAAATATTTTGTGCTTCCTGGTGTGTCACAATTTGTAAGTAAAGAATACCATATTTTAAATATTTTTAACGAAGAGACAACCTGAAATTAATTGTCTTTAGATGTAATTTCCAGTTTATAGTAACTATAGGTCAAAGAAACACATTTGAAGACACCATGAAGACATAATTAGCAAAAACCAGAATGTGAGAAACTTCACAGGACAAATGATTCATGTTTCTTAAAAAAACTGACATGAATATTAGGAGGGATAAGGATCCTATATTTTAAAAGAGCTTTGCTATACATACACACACACAAAAAGAAGTTTGGGTCTTGACTGGATTCTAATTCAAACAAACCAAATTAAAGAAAAAATAAAATATACAAGAGAATTGAGAAATAAAAACACAGACTGAATTACTGATAATGGCTAGATAATTGACAATGAAATTAAAGTTGTAGAATTTTATTGTGATGATGTGATTTCGTTAAAGAAAAACGTTTTCATCATTTAGAAATATATTTTGAAAGAATTTACAGTGAAATTATTGAAGCTTGTAATTGTAATTAATATAAAGGAGAGAAAGAGGGCTGCAGTATAGATGAAATTTGATTAGCCACATGCTAAAAACTGCGGAGGCCTAATAGTGAGTGCATGAGGGTGCATTAAACTAGTCTCTGTTTTGGCTTATGTGTAGAATTCTCCATAAAAACCTGGTTATTAAGATTTAAAACATTTCAGCCAGCAGGTGATGACAAACGGAAATGAATACTGTAACATCATGTATTAATAATTAGTATTGGTGTGTAAAACACTAATAATGTTCTGTTAAATAAAAAATATTAATGTATCTGATCTGTCATTTTGGTGATGTATATGATCAGATCAACCCTACTCAGGGTAGTTTGTGCTTTGTTAGAGAGATATCTTAACAATGACAAATAGAAATTTAGTATATCCCCAGAAGAAAACAGAATTACAATTATTTTCTTCCTAATTTTCAGTTGTCATTTCCACCTAATATCTTTCGGTTGTTGCAAATAGGATATAAAAGGGCAGTAGAGCAGAGAATAATTTATATCATGACCTTTCTTCACTAATGTATTCTCTGATGACAGTAGTCAAATCAAAAAGTTTAACTACAGTTTTAAAGTTTCCTGCAAAATCCTAAATCAGCAGCAATGATTTTTTGCCCTTTACTTACACATCTTAGTAATACAAGACATTTGTATATGAAGTAAATATATTTTGTATAATGATGTTTTATTTTAAATTAAATAATACACTCTTCACATTCACACATGTGAGCACACACATATGTGCACATGTAGGGGTGCATGTGTGTGTGCGTGTGTGTATGTGTTCACTTGTGAACATTGTTTGCAATGCAAATAGATTGAGGTCACTTTTTTTTTATCTCAAAAGGAAGAATTTAAGTTAGATATCATTGCCTCTCTTTCTCATTAACTTAAAGAAATTCTTCTAAATAATTTCTTCCATATCTGATTGCCTATGATTTATTACAAGAAGAGATAATAAATTGTTTATAAAAGCATACCAATAACTTCTCTGATAACACATCCTAGCACAATCTTCACGTTCAGCCAAATATATTGTCTATATACAATTTTATTAAATAATAAAAAGTCAAATAATTTCTGTTGACCTTTACATGCCAATACTGGAGGATATTATGGCAACCTGACACAATATAATGGTTCTGTTGTAAACACTAGGGATCATTCAAACCAACTACAAAATATTACAAATGAAAACAAGGCCCAAAGAGACTAAGTAATCTGTTTAAGGTTAAACAACTACATGCAAAATTCTTTGAAGATGGATTGAATTGAATGTACTCTGTATTTTTGGAATTTCTATGCTGTTCTGTCAACTACATATAAACACAGCAGGAAGAACACTGAAAAAGATATTAGGGTATTATCTTGAGGTTAATTAATAATTTCTACAGTTACAAACTTAACTTGGCACCTTACCAACAAAAATTGATATCAGAGAACAATTTGAAATATTCTTAAAGTCATTTTAATGTCAATAATTAAAGACTTTTAGAATATTTCATTAACCTGGGGGTTGGTGTGGGAGAAACATAAATGACAACAGTTATTAATTTAGCCTGCATTAAGACAGAAACTTTTTAGTTTTATATGGAGACGAAGGCAATATCACAAATTTAATTTAAAGTATTTGTCTTAAAAAAATGTAACAATTCTATTAATAGAGAAAAATGTAAATGATTTTTAGGTCAAAATATATATTGTAAAATCATTTTCTTGTTTGCTTCCTAAAAAGTTGAAACTTAAGGAAGAAATTAACATCGCAATCATTTGGATCTACTAATGGAGAATCATCTTATTATTTTGCTCTTTATAGTGTAACCTCAAGACACTGTCTCAGTTAGGCCTTTTTACTTCACAAAGAGTAGTAGGAGAATGATAGGAATGGTTGATACATATGTTAAAGTATTCATGGATGTCACGTAGGCTACTTTCTCTTTTGGATACTAGGTAGATTACAGTCCCTTATAATTACTTGTATTGTAACCCAAATAAAATGAAGTTATTTCCTGAAACTACATTTCTCTGTTTACTTCTCCCTGATTCTCCTTAACAATTGCTTCCAACATTAGATAATATATTTTAGAATGTTTTCTTTCCTGCCAGCATTTCAGTATCTATGTATTTGTACATTTTCATAACAGCTTTTTTTCAAATGGCATTATGTGTTTGTACATAAATTCTTCTCTTTTCCCTTGTCATATCTGCTAATCTTTTTGCCGTCGTTGCTGAATTTGGCACTGCAAGTTCAATTTAATGTATGAAAATCAAGCTGTCTATTCTGCTTCATTCATCATCATCAACCAAAATTATTCTGGAATCAAAACTTGTTTTCTATTATCTTGTTATTTTTTGGTGATGATATATGGAAGGGAAAGTAGATGGTGGCGGGGCACGAGATTGAACTGTGGTTTATAGCAAACATCTGTCTCTGCATAGTAACCTTGTGGGATTTGTGCAGACTCTTATCTACAAAAATCAAAATTCAGAGAGAAACTTCTTCTGCCAAATGTTCTTCAGATGCAGAACTCAGGATATGGGTTATCAAAAGAAAATTCAAGTGTCAAGTACACACAGATTACTCATATTATAAATAATTACAAAAAAAATTTAAACACCAAGTATGTCAAGTGTAATAAACAACTGGAATTTTAAAATTTCTATCTTTATATTTTGAAGTAACAGAAACAATTTAATAGATCACAGCAGAGTCTTGATAAACATTTTTGGGAATGATTGAAAGAAGAGTGGTTCGATTTTGTTAGTAACTTGGGAGAGGTATAAAAGTTCACTCTTCTAGTACAAATGAGCAGGAAAGCATCCTTAATTATATTAAAATCCAACAATGAATGCAAAATAAATAGTATATTTTCCTTTGTGATTGTAAAGGGAAATACATAGTTGATGCTTCTCTGCCATAGACTTAAAAAATTGTAAATGGAAAACACTCAGAATCATTATCCTTTTATCATACAGTTTTGCCTCCATATTAAAATGTAATAATTTTAACTATTACATTATGTCAGTCACATGAATGCTTTTAAAGTAAGCATATAAAATCTAATTAATTCATTATCTGAGCAGATTTATGAAAGTTGTTTAATTTGGCCATTCATGTATTCAGTTCTTCGAAATTTTAGAGTTCTTTAAAATCACCTGAAAAAATTAAGAATATCTAAATTTGAAAGTAATATTGCAATTTCAATAACCATTGTGAGCAAAAGAATACATTATGGATTACATGAAATGAAGTAATAGCTCAAAACAGTTTTCTTATAATTTTAATTTTGATTATAGTTTGTTCTTATTATCGTTTGACCACCAAGTTTTTCTGAATATTATAATTTTAGGTTTACTATATATACTCTTCATATAGATAGCCATCAATTTATGATTCAGTAATTCTGCCATTTAGATAACATCTCAATTCAGCTAAATCATTTTATTCCACTTTGAAACTCCAAACACCTGATATTGGAAGACTCCTTGCAGGACCTTATGACCTTATGCAGAAAGACTCCCAGAAACATCCCAGAGTTTTGCTTAGTCAATTTGGAATCTTTCATAAAGAAAAAAGTCATTTCCTCATAAGCAATGTGGTCTGCTTGGGGAGTTCTTACTTATTTTGAACCAAAATTCTACTATCCATTCATCTAGCTTTTTCTCTTAAAGAAAACTCAGGGGGAAAACTTCTGCAATCATACTAAAACTCTTCACGTATTTGGAAATATCCATCATTTCCTGGAGCCTTCAATGTATCAGATGAAAATTTCGCATTTCCAATTACTACTCTTCCATCAATATGGTTTCAGACCCCTATATATCATGTTTTTCTATTTCTTATTATGCTATAATTATGTTTTGTAATGTATCTATTAAAATGTAATTTTCAGAAGTATGTACAATTTTCGAGATGTGATTGGACCTATGCCAAACTCTTACTTTTTTTTTTTTAACAAATATCATTTTCTTTAACTCCATGTCAGACAGCAATAACATTTTTTGCCAACTATTTATACTGCTGGCTCATATTGAACACATGCTTATAAAAGATACAGTACTTTTATTTATTTATGCATTTGATAAATATTTAAAAGTACATACTACTCTTACTTCTACTTCTGGTTAAAAGCTCTGTTGGGTGCTGGGAAGATACAGGCAAATGAGAAGGACTTCAATATAGTTGATGAAACAGATGAATTCATATAAAGTTTAATAAAATACAAACAGTATGCAATTGGATTACAGAGGTAGATTATTTAATACATACTGAGACTCAGAGGTTTCCTGGAAGGTGCTATATAAGCTATGTTGAAGAATAGGTAGAAGGTAATAGGAGCAGAAAACACAAAGACACAAAATAACATGATGATTCCTTGGAAATGTGAAAGGGTTTATAAAGTGTACTAGATCACATTAAGCTAATTTAAATAAAAGATAATGCTTAGACAATAAACTTTTCAGGGTTCTAGATGAAATTTAACCCATCCCCACTTCCCTTTTTTTATTATAAAAGTAACTTTTAAAAAAGTGCAATGAAAGATTTCTAATGAAAGATGGTAGATTGACTTCAAATGCTTCTCTTGTATTTTTCTAGAAAAACTACTATAATAAAAGTAAAGAAATAAAAAGCCTATAAATCAAAGTCAATGAAGAGTATAAGAGCGAAAATGTATGTAAATGTATTAGAGATTTAAATATTCTTCTGGAGGATGAAAAGTAGAGAGAAAAATGATAGCTGGATAAAAGTAACTACACAGCCTAGAGGGAATTACTAACAAGAAGATAACCAACTTGATTCCTCCCTCCCCTCTAAAAATACAAAAACAAAACAAACAAAAAAACAAAAAACATTCTGAAGATACTGGATACTTAATATGATAAAGGGCAGAAAAAAAAAGACAGGACTGAAACAGTGGGATTAAAATCAAATCTGTATATGGAAAATATTACAATCTTTTTTCCCCACTGTCAGGTATACCTCCTTAAGCAGAAGTTCTGAAGTTTCTTTTCTAGATAAACTTGAAAGAGTAAAAGAAAAAAATACTTCTCTATTTAGCATTAGGAAATGCTCCAAAGAAATGTCCAAGACCTTTTCATTTATATTAAAGTGAATCTCTCTAGCTAACATCCCACACTCACTTACATAGAATACTCAATCTTTGGTTTCTGAATTAAAACATAGCCAAAAAATATCTGACATTTAAGAAAAGTCTCTAATATGGAGTAGAAAGACCACAAAAATCAAACAGAAAATGCAATTTTGTAGAAGAAAGAAACTATATAGAATACTAAAAAATTTTTTTTTAAAAATTGTATCTTTGAATGTAAGGATAGGAGAAGATACTGCATTCAGAACAGGACAATCAGAACAAGAACTAGCACTTGGAAATTTAACCTATGATTGCCAAAATGAAAAAAAAAAGTGAAAGAGTTGGAATGATTTTAGTGAACGAAAAAAAAAATAAATTATCTTAGAAAGCAGGATTAAAAAGGAAAACTACAAAAAATATGAAATAATAAATAATAGGACAGAATATCATTCCAAAACTTCTAACATCAGAGAATTAGGAACTCTAGGAAGTGAAAACAGCAAGATGTAGGAGAGAAAATTGTCAAAGAAGTAATATAAGTTGAAGTTCCAAAACTGAAGGACATACATCTTTAGAAAAAAGAATCACAAGAGCTCAAGAAAATAAATTTTAAAAATACTCAAACAAGGAACATCATTGTGAAATTTCAAAACACAAAAAAATGGAAAATCTTAAATGTTTTTATATATGTCAGCTAAAGAGCAATAAAAGTCATACTTTGAACCCATCGACATAGAATTCTATGCCTAGTCAAAATGTCAATCCATTATTTCAGGCAGATTATAGATATTATTAGTCATGTAAGAACTTGGAAAATTTAATTCCCTACCTATTTTTTTTTAGCAAGTCATTTAAAAGTGTACTCTAGTAAAATAAGAGAATAGACCAAGAATTAGATATAGGTATAGATAGTTGATCAAACCTAATATAGCAACAAAATAAACCTTAAGATGACAACAAGAGAAAAATCAGTTCAGTTTGGAACAAGATAACATTGACTTTTTAAAGAGAAGATCTTGGAATATAAAAATAGGATAGTAAAATGAGACATTTAAAAAGAGTTGATGATGAAGAACGGGGCAATTTACTCAGGATAGACAGAAAAATAATCATGGTTTTAAGGAAAAACATAAATCTGCACCATAAAGAAATATAATTATACCTTTTAGTCTTCAGGGGACAACATTTACATGATCAAAATCAAGTCATCACTGATTAGTGGTTTAACTGAAAACAGGTATATCAACATTTATGAAGAAGAGGAAGGGAAGAAGGAAAGGATAGTCTGAGGGAATACAATTGTCTCTCATTATTGGAAGTCAATAATAATCTTCAGAAATGATAGATCAAGATTTAGCAGTAAAAGCATATATTGTTAACAAGTGAGGGTGACTCATAGATGTCCCTGCTAAAGTTGCTGGGACAGAGTGGTCAGGAACAATTCACTGAAGCTCCCATCTCTCATTTTAATTGGTTTTCAGCATTACCTGCTTCATTGTCTTTAACTTAATAGCAATTCTGTGTAGTTCTTATTTTTGTCGAGAAAAAGCAATAGGTACAAAGGAGACAACTAAAGTTACGAGAAGGATGGATAGGAAATTTTCAAGGTTAATCTGTTAATCAGGAGAATGCAAGCTTCCAACGGGTAATAAATTTTAATATAGCAAATTTGAACTTGAATTCAGCTTCATGTTTGCTTTCATGCTTTTGGCATTCTAGAATATCATTGTGTATACTTTGTCAATTATGATGCACTGGAGACTGTCATTTTTTATCAAGTCAGAAGAGAGAGCATATGTCTTCTCTATTATTTCTGAAATGAAATTATTTTATAACTAGTTCATTTTAGAAATAAAGAATAAGATTTTGCACATTTGTAGATTTTTTGGTATTTTCATTTTGTTAGCTGTCTGAGAAGATTTTTTTGAGCAACGATGTAGGAAGTAATAACGATAGATTTAGCCACATATTTTATTTTCCCTTTAGCTATATCTCAGGTTAGTTTAAATCCACACATACACACTACTTTCACAATGGTCTCTATTGACTTCAACGAATCACACTTTCCACTGATGCCCCCTGTGAGATAGAAAAGAAAGCAGCTTGTTCATAGATTCCCTGTAGCACATCACCACCATTGATCCATGGTTTTAAGGGCTTTAGCCACTAATTTCCTCCCACCAATGGAGAGACCCATTGCTCAGTGTGTTTAGACTCATGGCTGCCCACTGTGACTTCAGTTCTTAATCTGCCTGAAAGTGTCAAAAGTCACGCTGCTGTTTGGAGAGAGAGTAAGTTTTTTTTAAAACCTGCTACTGGGAGTGATGCTTTTCTTAGTACTAAGATGCCCATGATAATGGAGAGGAAAGAGCTCTGAAATGTGTTTTTTTCTGTTCACTGTTGAATAAATAACCACTATAGTTCATCTACATATGTCAGAGAAATTTTTTATCAATGCATATTCAATCAAACTCCATCAGAGGTAGTATGCTTAAAAAATTTACATGATGATTCTCTGTCACCAATGTCTAAATGTAGGTCAAATTTTTTTGTGTAATTAACAAAATAAATAAGTTTGGTGTTTTTTACATCTAAGCCTTAAACTCTAAGTTAACTACTGATTTGTGTTATTCACACAAAGCAAGTATATGAGCAGTATTTCTCATTAACTGTGCATTTGATTTTATACAAATAGGTCAAGTGTATTAAACAACATAACATATATAAAGATGTTTAACCTAACTGTTAATCAAGTAAATACAAATTAAAACATCAATGAGTTATAACTTTTTACTTTCTAAATTAGAAATATTGAAAAAGTAATACTACTTAATGGTGAAAATAGTTATGGTTGGAGAATAAATTAGTTCATTCATTTTGGAAAACAATTTGTCAACAGAAATTTTAAAACATTAAAGTGTTTATCCACTTGACACTTTAATCTCACATTTAGGAATATATCTTATGATATTAACTTAAAATACAGAAATAAAGCCTAAACAAATGTCTATTTCAATATTATTTCTAATTGCTAAAAATTGTCCCACAATATAGAGAAGACTGATTAAACTATAATACAACCACATTATATAATATAATAGCCATTAACTTATTTTAATAAGAAAGAAAGCACATACATTATAATTTTTAGACCAACAGTGCAAGCCTGCACTTTCTTGTATCAACTGACCTTAAAACTAAAAATAATGATAGTTGGTACTTGGGGAAAAAAATAGAATGCTATTTGCATAGGTGATACTTTTATTGATCAGAATTCATTTGGATGCAAGTGAGAGATTCTAATCACCTAGCTTATTAAATGATTAGTAAACTTTAGAGCTGTTCACAGAACTAAAAAAAAAAAACACTGAAAAAAAATAAAATAAAATCTCTTAATAAGGGCAGAATCCAAGACAACATGAAGGAACACACAGATTATAACCAAAACCCCCAGAGCTTCCAAGTTTTCTCGATCTCTTATCTTACTTTCCCTTTGATGTTTGCTTTACTCTGTTTTACAGGCACAATTTTATACAAAGAGGAGGTCATGGCCCCTGACATCTTTGTTTTAGTATATGAATATTTCTGTATTCATAAAGAAAGTACTTCCTAAGGAAAGTCTCTAATTGGCTAAATTTGTGTTATGGACCTATGAGTGGAGCAATGCTAACTCCTTTTCTTCTCAAAGTAAAAGAACACATGTCCATTGAGGGAGTCATAGTATCACAGACATCACCTCATTATATGCCTCCTGGAATACAAATAGCATGATGTGAAGAACATAAGGAAAAAAAAAAAATCTGGGTATCTATTAGAAGAATACAAAAACACTAATTTGAAAATATATATGTACACCTATGCTCATTACAACATTATTTATAAGATATGGAAACAATATAAGTGTCTATCAAAGGATGAATTGATAAAGACATGGTACAAATATACAATGGAATACTATTCAGCCATAAAAATGGAGAAATGTTGCCATTTGTGACAACATGGATGAACTTGAGAGTATTATGCTAAGTAAGTCAGACAGAAAAAGACAAATACTGTATGATTTCACTAATATGTGGAAAATAGAAACAAAAATAAAATAAACAAATTATGGAGAGAAACAACAGATCAGTGATTATCAGAGGAGAAGAGGAGTGAAAGGGGGTCAAAATGGGTAAAAGGAGTTAATTTTATGGTGATGGATGGAAACTAGACTTTCGGTGGTGAACACAATTTAGTATATATAGATGTCAAATTATAATGTTGCACATTTGAAACTTATATAGTGTTATAAATTAATGTTACCTCAATTAAAAATGAAAGTGGAAAAGACATACATCTAACAAAATTTTTATGGTGGTGGAATTGTGGCTTTTAAAAATAAACGCAAGTCAAACAAAAATAAATGAACAATCTTAATGAAATGTTTTTCATATTTGCTACAACAAACATGAATTTTTAATCTTTCTTTTAAAATTATTTCATACTCGTTTCACAGAGTATGGGGATAGAAGCATCATAGAAACGGCAAAATAAGACTGAGTACTAAAATCTTAGTTGCTCGGTAACATATGTGCATTTCTAGGTGTGTCTAACCTAAACAACTAAATAGCAATAAAGTCTTTTTGATCAATTAAATTAATGATGCAGCTGAAATGAAAGTAGGTAGAAATATAAGACAAATCTAACAGAAACACAAAAATCACATTCTGTGTTTTTACAAATGCAAAAAGGAATGTATTGTTTGCTGAGTAATACTGGTGCAAACTCTTTTTTGGAAAATAATTAAAGCAGGGTTACACATAAATCAGATTTAGTCTTCCAATTTATGTGACCTAATCTAGCATTTCTGAAAATTTTCCTGTCTCCACAAAATTATTATAAGAACTCGTCTTTAGACTGATTCATCAAATCCAGGGTATTACACTAAGAGGAGCAGGGAACTCAGCACAATCTACCTTGTACAGTACAGTTTGTGAGAACTGTCTTTTCAGATCTGGGAAATCAGCAGGGTGTGCCCATTCTCTGGAAACATGAATAACTGGTGTATCAAAGTTTGAGATTTTTATAAGTTGGTTTTTCTGATGGATTCTTAAAGTTTATGGCTAAAATCTATATTATAGATCACTTGCCTCCTCATTTTAAAATAATAGGACCTTTTACCTAAATGTCAGGAAGAATAAGTGAAAGTGACAAGTTGGCACACTTTTCTTGGTGAGTTTTAAACCTCAGTTAAGCTCTTTAAATTATATAAAAGTAATTTTTATTAATTTGGTTAGCTATGGCATTACAAATTAAATTCCCATGAAATGCAAGGATGCTTTTCCTTGACATTTTTCCATGAAGACTTATGCTATTTATTTGAATATAGGGACAGTTTGTGGTGACATATTCATTAATTTATTAACTTTGCCTATCCCAAGGTTGGTGGCAAGTCTAATAGTGTCTTTCCTACTGAAAATGAGAGAATCATTGCTCAATGGGAAATTCTGGGGTCTGTGAGATGGAGACATGTATTATTTTACATGAACACTTATTCTCCAAACTTACATATTAGAACAACCTTGACTTACTAGATGGTAAAATGTAGAAATATTTTGTAGAAAATCTAGCCACGTCTCTATCTTGTTGCTAATAGTAGTCAGAGAACATAGCCATCGTGGAGTTAGTGTGATGGGCAAATACAGAAGAAAGGGAGCTAGAAGCTAACTTTGAGAATGTGTTTAAAAGCCCAAGAGCCTTAAAGGTCAACATGGCTAATTACAGAAAACCTCTGTGCCTTATCCCAAAATTTTCTTCACGAATAAGGTATAAACAAAAGAAGAATAAAACAATATATTAATAATCATGCCCGAATAACTCCCTTCCCTTTGAAGGATCTAACTCTTGCTTTCAGAGACTAAGAAGTCAGAAATCAGTATCTAAGAATCACACAGCAGGCAAACTCGAGCAATTTATTAAGCAACTCTTGTGATTGAGGCCTGATACTAATCTGTTAGCTTCGCATTGTGTTGTTTCTGTCATGATAATATAAATTGAACGTGGGGTTATTCCAAAGTTAGAAGTCATCTATGATTTAATCCTTGGACTTCAGAAGTGTCACTGGGTCAAGAGTGACCTCAGTCATCTAAGTCAGGCAGCAGAGTCCTGTACTCAGCAGGCAGCAGCCAATGATGTCATGCCACCAAAGTTATTCTTCACATATTGGGACAATATACAGCTTGAGCCATTTTTAAAATCTTTACATCAGATTTACCTAACACTGGATAAAAAATATCCAGTGAGTAGGTTGGACAGAATTACTTAAATAATCAAATTTCCTAGATCCACAATAAGTTCTTATATAACAAACTTTCCACTCCTGCATTGATGTACTGAATCTTTCCATAGGTTTACATAACAATGAGAGCATGCTTTAAGAAGCTTTTGAAGTCACAGGGCTAAGGACTTGTCCAAATACACAAGATTATCCATTGGACAGGATGACATAATAAATCCCTATTAGAGTTTTATGATTATTTACAAGGAGATATTGGTATTATTTTGACTTTTTCTTCGGCAATCTTCTCATTAATTTAGATAATATATATTTTAGAACTAGACATCATGACATGTTCGATCGTCCCTTACTTTCCTGTTTATTTCGTTTTAGTGAATAAAAAATACTACCCCTTCAATAGACTTTAACATCTTTAATTAACTCATTTCTTATTATTCTGACTGATTTATATCAACTAAAAAGTGATTGATTTTATCTTCTCTTTAACTCCTTGGGGTCCCAATCAATAATCAGTGATGAGAAAGAGGAGAGCATAAAAGGGATTAAGTAGTGTTTAAATTCTAATCATAACCTTTGTAAACATTGTATTATTTAACATTTAATAATTAGAAAGAATACACATAACATGTGTTCCTGCGACTGCTTACTGATAGCTTCAAATTAATATTTCGAGCCCGGACATTCTTATGAAAATCCAAGTTCCCACACAATGGCCTGTTGGACATCTCCTCTTTGATGTCTAATGAGAATTTCAAGTTTAACAAATCCAAAATGGAAATCCCAAACTCCTCTATGCAAAACCTTCTCCTCTCCCTTGTATCTCTTGTATCTCTGTCTCCATTTAGTTCTTCAGGTCTAAAACACTGAAGTTATCCTTGATTCCTCAAGCTAATTCAGTTGACTCTACCTTTGAAATATGTCTATAACCTAAACACTTATCACCTCTATCACTGTTACCACCTTAGTACGACTACCACGATTTCTCTCCTGAGTTTGTGTAATAACTTTCTCTGTGTTTTGACTTTGCCCCAATAGAGGCCCTTCTTCACACAACAGCCAAAAAAATCCTTCAAAAATCTAAGACAAATCAAATCAGTCAAAACCCTCCTAAGGTGTCCTTTCCCTTTAAGAGTAAAAAGCAATGATCTTATAGTGATCAATGAGACTCAATACAGTCTCCCCCAATCCTATCACTGCATCATCTCCTTCTGATTTCATTTCTTACTCTTCTTTCTTTCTCTTACTCTCTACCTAGAATTCATAGCCACCTCATTATTTCAAAAACCTTCCAGGAATGTTTCAGTGTCATGACTTTGCAGTATACCCCGTCTAGCATATTCTTTCTTCAGACATTGTCAGGTTCCTTCACAAATTTCAGATCATTGTCTAAATATCAACTTCTCAACTAGGCTTTTCCTAAGAAAATGATTTAAAATGGCAATTCGCTATACTTCCATTAACACTTATTCTTGCCCAATCTTAATGCTCTCTCCTTAACATTAACCTGACATATGGTAGGTCTTAGGTTAGATTTTTTTCCAATTACAGACACTGAAATAAGAATTTGATTGCAAATAATAGTTATTAAGAAAGTTATCTAAGAAAGTACTGATAGAGGAATAGAGAAGTGAAACAAGGAAGGGAAAGACATCAATACAGAATGCATTAAAGTGCATTTTACTGTGGTGGTTGACTAGGGCTCGATTGCCATGGGAACATCAGGGTGGCTATAAAGAAAATACCTAAGTTGTCTCACACAAGCTGTGAGAAAACTGGAATATTTAACTGTCAATTCATTTATAGTAGTTCCTTCTCTCTGTAAGCATATGCAGAATGTGTTCAGGCAGCCATAGAAAGCCTTAAAACAATTTGTTGAATGTGTTTGAGGTAAGAAACCATTAGATCTGAACACACAGGAAAAGCACTTGCTATTGATGTTGTCTGCTACAGTACACCTGTTGCACTACTCAGATCTACTCTTTGCCCACATTAACTTTATTCACTTTCATCAGTCACTGGTTCTTTAAAGTGATGGTTAGTCATAATTTCTAACTAAATGAATGGAATGTTAAAATAAGAGTATTTCTGAGGATGGTTATGGATCCCTATGATTGTAATTGGTTTCCTGGCAGTAATTGGGTTGCTTAACAAGTGCCTCAAGCCAGGCCTTCATTCCTAAAGGAATTGAGCTCCTACGTCCTTATCTGGCTTTGACTGTAATTGCCCTTTCAAGGCTGTCACCAATGCAAGAACACCAAGAGGCAATCCAGTGAGTTCACTGAGTTCAATACAAACTGCTCCCTGCACCATTTGGTAGCTACATTCTTATATTCTCATGATAATAAAGATCAATCACCATTGCCAATATACCTACTTCCCTTCTTTTCTCACTGATCTGGCAGGATAACCCCAAACAGCAACCATGCTTTATAACCTTGTACTGTCATAGAAGTGTTCCCTATTCCCCAAGAACCAAAACATTTAATCACATAAATTCTGAAGACGTTTGGTGTGAGAAGCCTACAGTCTATAAGAGAAACAAGGAAGGATTGTGAAAGTGGTGACAATTACCACCAACAATTGGTTTCTGTACCTATGTAATTTAGCTCTCAGGGACACAGAATCATATAACAGACATTCTTTTATTTTTTAAGCAAAACATATACTGTATCTTGAAGGACAGCAGGATGTCATCCTCAAACCAATGCCTTAACTCTGACTTTTAAAAGGTCATTTGAGAGCTCTATCATATTGCCAATTTGTATACTCAATTATACACATATTTGGTGGGTTAGTTTATGTGTAAATCATCTTGGTTTAGTAATATGAACATGATAGAGTCTTGCTTTCAATAAATTAAATCTCTTTCTCTCTGGGCCTTATTTTCCTCCCATATGACAGAAGAAGATTGACTTTGGTGATTTATAAGAACTTTTCTAGTTCTCATTTATTCTCTTCCATAAACACTTAGGAAGAAAGCTATTTCTGCATAATTTTGGTATTTGTACTATGGAGAAAATACATATTCATTGAATTTGACCTCGTGATGTCCACTGTGCTTAATGGTATGTACCCGTATCCTACTTTCTCATCATGAAGTATCTCCTTAATTTACATCTACTTGAAATGTCTTGGCATGAACTTTTAAAACAACTCTTTAAAATTATAGGAGCATTAGATTCCAGAAATAAATTCTTAAAGCTAATGAAATCCAACAAACACAATGATGGACAAATTAATTCTATAAATAAGTCAATATACCATCAACTGGTAATTTCCATATTGGGTTATTATTCTCTATATTTTCTCAAAGAAGATATTGACTGATGAAAAAAAACATGTTATACAATTAACACTACTGTATAAATTTTGAATAAGATAATTTTCTGAACCTCTATTTAAACTAAAACAACTTAATGTGATTTCGTAATTTCAGTCTTGATTAAAAGCTGAAAAACCTATTTTCTAGATGAGTTTTACCCTGCTACTTCATGTTATCTGATTGCATTTTTGAAGTGGTAAAAATCACTAACAATAGGCATATCCTTATATTTGTAGACAGATAAACTATGTCTACTTATGAACACAGGAACCCAATATGAATAATTTATTATGAGAATTTGTGTCATATCTAACTTCTCCCAATAGGTGGATCTGGCCTTTTACTGCTAATCAGTAGCAAGAATTACAAAGCCAATGACCTTGAAGCTACAATTATCTTATCAGCCTAAGAATAAAAAGGTTGTTACCAAAACCTTTAAGAGACAGCATTTTATATGCTGGGATTAAAAGTTAGGTTTTAGAGAGGGATTGGAAAGCAGAAAGCAAAAGGCTTAGAATTAAGCATGAAAAGCTGAGGTTATTGTTTACTATTAGAATTTCTGTAGCTGATGTTCCATATTTATTAGTCATTCAACACATATTTATTGTTTCTGAAAGTGCTAAACATCTTTCTAAACATTGGGAATACGGTAGTAATAAAACAATAATGCCTGCTGTCACGGATCTTAGTGTCAGATTATCTTATAGAGAGAAACAAACAGTTTTTTAAAAAGTATAATATTAGCAAAGTATATAGTATGAAAGATGATGTGATAAAGACCATGAAAAGTAAACATTAAAGGGCACATTGTAGTGATGTGACTAAAGGTCTGAAGGAGTGGAACAACAAGCCATGAAGCCATGTAGATACACAGAGGAAGAACAATCCCGGTCATAGGAAGAGGATGTACAAAAGTTCTACCATGGCAGCATGCCTGGATTGCTCAGGAACATCAGGAAGATAAACGTATTGTAAAGGTGAATGAGCAAGGAGTTGAATCATAAGAGCCAAGGTCAGAAAGCTAACAGGAAAGCAGATCATATAAAGCCTTCAATTTCATCATATACTCAGAGTGAGGTAGCCATTGGAGGGCTTTGTGCAAAAGATGTCATGATATGATTTAAATATTAACACAAAAACTGTCACTATTGTGTTCAGAGTAAGGCTTAGATAGAAAGGAGTAGAAGAACCATTTAGGAAAATCTAAGAAAGAGAGATGGTCTAAGGGTGTGTTGCAAGGAAGGTAATGGGAAAAAGTTTTATTCTTAAGTATTTTGAAAATAGAAGGAAATTGATTTTTTTTTTAATGGAAAGATGGAGTTTGCATTTAATAAGTAGAACACTTTTGGAGGTAATATGTTTTACTGTGATATTCAAAGTCTGATGCGCTTATCTGGAAATCAGGTGGAAATACTGAGTAAGCAGTTGGCTACATTGATCTGGAGACCATGAGTGTGGTAGGTTTAGAGATAGAATTTAAAGCATTAGCTTAGGAAAACAACCAAAGAGGAGGAGAGGAAAAAAAAAAAAAAGAGCCACAGTAATATTAGAGCTTTAAAGTTATCATAAAATAGCCTTTTTTTTAAAAGTTATACTCTTTGTGTTAAAAGCATCACTCGATCTCACAGTTGATAGTTAAGACAATGAAGTAGCCATTCCTCTCCTACCTATTAGTTCATACTTTAGTCATGTTCAGCTATTACGATAACTCAACTATAATTTAATAATTCAATAAAATTTCAAATTGAGTTTTTTTAATGCTCTTAGTTCACCCTAAGGGTGACTAATCTACACAACATGGATGCCACAATCAGGAAGGAGCAAACACACTTTTGAATCTCTGATGAAAGCCATTAAGGATATATGTTCCAAATAACATCACATCATTGGACTCAAGAATCATTACATGCAACGTTAAATGCAATAATATGTACATTCATGGTTTCTATGATTTTTTCTAAATCTTACAAGTTATAATAGAGAGAAAAACAATATTGAGAGTAGGTTTCTAGAACAAGAGTAATAAGCATTAAATTTTCAGGTTTTTAAAATTTATTATAATCACATAAGGGAAAAGTCAGATTCCAAGAGGAAAATTGATGGCATATTCAAAGTGAGTAATTGGAGAAAGAGTTTAATAAAGGGGCAAAAGTGACAGCAAGATTCAGAAGGGTAACTTGGTAAATGTCATAAAACTAGTAAGTTTATAATTGTCATTATAACTTAAGTCTTTGTGGCTACAAAGTTCACAGATATAATGTGCATTGTATTTTTAACATCTACCTTCACTGTTTGGAATGGACAAGTCAAGGAAAAAAACACGAAAAAAATGATCTCAATATATTTCAACAGACCGGTTCAAATACACAAAGTTTTGTAGGTTAATGCTTTAGAGTAGAACATGTTAATATTGTACTATTAAAATAGCAATAAAGGTTAGAGTTTGCATTGAATTTAATACAATTAAAATTACTTATAAGAAGTAGTCTAAAAAAGTTCAAAAATTTCCTTACTTATGGGAGAAAGAAACTTTCTTACCGAATATTATGTAAGCACTTAAATAGGGAACCAACAATTAATTATAAACACTGAGATATGTGGATATTTTGAGAGCAGAAGTGGGTGTTTTAAATTCTGATGCCAGAAAACTTGTGTACATGAGTGCTATAGTAACGGTGTTCAGTTTACTTCCTCAGTGCTTTATGCCTTTGTGCCCTGCTTTCTCTTTTCACTATCCTAACTCAGCTTTTTTACTTAGACTCATGCCACCTCTCAGAGTTGGGCCAGAAAGCAGATCAGACTTCTACTAACCCTATCCTCAGCATCTACAGATGAAGGAACTTCTATACAAGTGAAATTGCTGAGATTAATTGTTTTTATAATTTTATGGCCATTTAAACCCATCATGACTCACATTACCATTACTATTTTTCACCATTCAGTATAAAAGGTCATCCACTCACCTATCTTTTTCTCTACAGTTATTTGTATAATGCTTTGAGATTCCTTCCCCTGGCCAAACTTAAAATTTCTCACTACCACCCAAATCATAATTGAGAAAACTCTTGAAGAATTTAAATGGACACCTTCCCCCTCCAGGGCTTAGTAGTAAAATTACTTTAAATGGTCACCAGTACAATCCTTAAATTAGTACATGCTTATCAGACTAAATTTGTAAAGTATGGATTTGAATTTTAAGTGTGTTGGGTTGGATGGGACATAACCAGTGATGAATAGTTGAAATAACAGCAACATTCAGTGATCATCGTAAAATAGAAACATAGCACTTCCTCTTGTGTGCAATCAGATAAGGCAGAAACATTCTTTCTGTTCAGGCTGTGACTGCTGAGAACAGCTACCTGAAGCACTGTCTCTCCAATCACCATGCATCTTAAGAGACCCCAGCTATGCTAACATGAGGTTTTACTCCCTTTTGCTCCTTTATTACATGCTACAGACTTATGGGAAGATGCGAGTGTAAAGATACTCTCTACCTAAACACACAGCTTCCTCACCTTATTAGCAAAGGTATAAACATTTTTTGATAATATTAAGTATATAGACTGGTCAAAACACAATTATTAAAAGAACCAGATTGTCAAAATGGATTAAAAAGAAAATGACCCAAATATATGCTGTCCACAAGAACCTTACTTCAAATATAATGCTATAAGAAGGTTAAAAGTAAAATAATGGAAAAGAATATATAATGCAAACATTAAACAAAGAAAAGTAGGAATGAATATATCATTATTAAATTAAGTAAGCTTCAGAACAAATAAATTTACCAGAGATAAAGAAATAAAGAGATTGTATATTGAATGAAGTGTCAATTTGCTAAAAAGACGTACAATATTTAATATGTATTCATCTAATAACAGTTTCAAAATACATGAAGCAAAAACTGACAATGCTAAAAAGAAATCTATATTTACAGTTGAATATTTTAAAACTGTTCTCTCAGTAATAGATCTAATAGAAAGAAAAATCAACAAGTTTACAGAATAGCTGAACAATACTGTCAACTGATTGGATCTAACTGACATTGATAGAACACTGGACAACACCAGATCACACATTCATTTCAAGCACACATGGAAAATTCAACCTAATAGACTATATACTCAATCATAAGACAAACCTTAACACAAAAGACTTAAAATCATACAAAATGTGTTCTTGTAGCACATTGGAACTAAACTGGAAATCAATAAGAAAAACATACAAAAATTTTCAATTATTTGGAAAATCAAGAACACAGTTTTAAAATGTCCATGGATAAAAAGACAAAATTAGAAAATATTTTTAACTGAACAAAAATTAAAATGCAATCATCAAAATCTGTGTGATACAACTAGCAGTACTTAGTGAAAAGTTATGGAACTAAATGCTTATACTATAAAAATAATTTCGAATCAATAATCTAAGATTATACCTTGAGAAACTAGAAAAAAAAGATAATTTAAAATCAATCTAAAAGAAAAGAAATAACAAAAATAAGAGCATAAATAAAATTAGAAATGAGAAAATAAAAGAAAAGCAGTATAACTTAAATTCAGTTCTTTGAAAAGAACAATGAAACTGATAAACCTCTAGCAATATTAATTTATAACGAGAGAAGTAAAAAGTTATTAATATCAAGAATAAAAGAAAGAATATTACTATAGATCCTGACATGGTGGTTTTAAAAAGATAACAAGAATATTACTACAGACCCCACAACAATATTATTGAAAAGCTAAGAACTCTATGCACATAATTTTGACGAATTAGATAAAATGGACTAATTCCTCAAAAATCACAACCCACTAAAACCCAAGATGAAACAGATCGTCTGAATATTTGTCTAGCTATTAAATAAATTGAATTTGTAGTTAAACTCTTCTGAAAAGAATTCTCCATGCACAAATGGTTTACTAATACATTCTCCCAAACATTTAAAGAGTAAATAGCACCAATCTACAGCATTTCTTCCAGAAAGAGATGAAAAAGAGGAAACACTTTCCAACGCATTTTACAAGGTTAGAATTACATTGATATATAAACCATGCAAAGGCAGTACAAAAACAAAGAGAAAAAGAAACAACAACAAAATTACGAGCTAATTTCTCTCACAGAGAAGCCGAAATCCTCAATAAAACGTTATCAAATTAAATCCTGCAATATAGAAAAAAAATATATTACAGCTTGACCAAGTGAAGTTTATCCCAGGAAATGCAAGGCTGATTCTGTATTCAAAATGAAGCAACAGAATCCATCAAAGGAAGAAAGAAACATGATTCTCTCAACGAATGCAGAAAAGCATTTGACAAAATACAATTTTAGTTCTTGTTATGACTGTGGTAAATTAACATTTGTTAAGTGGAGCACAGGATGAGAGATGGTGAGTGGAGTTTCAAAATAAAACCACAAGAGAAATTGAAATAGTAAAGTTTATTACTCACAGGACATAGAGGAAGTACATGGCCTGCCTCAAGGGACCACACAGAGAGGTCAGGGCATGGTGCAGAGAGAGAGGCAGAACAGGGGCCATGTGCCTTTATTAGAGTCTGTGGATGGAGTGTTTTTGAGTTCTCTGGCTATAGCTGAATTAGGCAATGGAAACCAAAAAGAGTGGGGTTTTGTTAAGCTTCATGGAAGTTTTATCCAAGGGCAGCACAGGGGAAGTTCTTGCCAGGCGGAGAAGACTATTATCACAAAGTCATTGGGGAAGTCTTATGAGGAACTTATATTGCTCCTGACTCGGGGCTGTTATCTAAGGCATGCCATGCACTTCTAAGAGGTGGTTAGTGTCAGTTTAAAGCCCCCATAGGCCACTTCGTCACATAGAATGGAAGCCAAGGCAGCAATATCATGAAGTAGCTTAGGTGAACACTCAACAGTTCTTAATAAAATGTCTTGGCAAATTAGCAATAAAAGGGAACTCTCTCAGTCTAATAAAATACATGAATAGAAACCTACAGTTAACGATATATTAAATGGTGAAAGATTGAATGTTTTTCCTCTAATATCTGGAAAGATGCAAGGATGTTCAGTTTCACCACTTTTATTCAACATTCATTGATTTTATGATATAGTGTTCAATGATTTCTTTATAATTCCTTTTCCCCAGTATTAAATAAGCCCTTCTTTCTCACAGTTATTATGAGGGCTGAAGAATTAACAAAGGTGACTGGAACTCTATCAGAGGGCAGTTAGAAATTGTGGAACTAACATGTGTCACCATCTGATTCCTCCATGTCTAAATTCTACCTATCATTCAAGACTGTCCCAATGTTACCTCCATCACGATCTCTTATGTCAAAGGTGATTTCAACACCTGAAGAACCACACTACAATTGTTTTTTTTTTCAGTTTTCTTATTTCTTAAAATCAATCTTTCTTATAAATTTTGTTGTAGACATTTATATTCTCTTGATGTCTTCATACTCCGAGTATTTCAAAGTCTAAGACTGATGAAGTTATCTCTACTGCATAAAATAACATAGGGATTAAAATTAGCAAGCTTCCAAAGTTTATTTAATGATCAATGAATGAATACATCCAAAATCTTTCTTTAACTTACTCCACCCCCTGCCAAAGTACATTCTATTTACAGAATTCTACCTCTTGTATTTCCCACCTATATATTTTTCATGATGCCTTTCATCTGGCATTCTTATCTAAAGATGCATTGCAACCAATTAAAATTATTGGCCAATCCTTCAAGAGCCATCTCTTCTATGATGACACTATATTTTAAGTAATATTATTTGAACTTCACTTGTCAAAAAATAAGAATTTTTTTCCCTTCTGCCAATCTTTCTCCTCTACTTGGTCATAAGCTCCTTAAAAACAGGAACCATGACATTGGGTGTCTGTGTGTGGGAGTAACATTGACAGTAAACATGAGTTGGACATTTTTATGATTTCTCTTAAAACACTAATTCTTAACCTGGACTGTTCAGCATAAAAATGAGTATTTTCAACATTTATCCTCTTTATGTTCTATTTAGATTTAGCCACTGAACTTAAAAGGCCACTTATTTGTTACACTGGATATTGTGATGTGTGCGTGTGTGTGTGTGTGTGTTTGTGCGTGCGTGTGTGTATGAGCATCTGTCCTAAGAATGTGCCCAAGCAAAAGTATACTTCTATCAATTCCAAAAAAATTTGTATCTTGATAAAATAATTATTTAAAGATTATTCTAAGCTTTTTCTTCTGCTGCCTCATGGTGGAGACAAATTCCTATCAATAAGGACTATAATTGTTAGCTTATTTGTTCGTTTCTTCTAACTTAAGCCAAGTAAATTCTTCTTACATTTAAAAAAATATATTGATAACACATTGTGTGAGTATTTGCTATACAACAAAATAATTACTTTTTCTGGGTAAATGGGAATTTCAAAGAGGTTATTTTTAATATTTTCCTTAAACATATATTGATATTACAAAAATCCTGATGCTCCTTTCTATGCTAGATAATCTGAATTTTAGAAAACCACGCTGACTTCATTAAAAGTTATTCTCTAATTTTTTTCACATATAAAAACTAAAATCAAATCCCACAGGCTTAAACTCTAACTCGAGTCTGTAAGACTATTCAAAATTCAAAGTTGCTTTCTGAACAGATTGCACCAGCTAGTTGATGAAACTTGAGCTAATTACACTAATGTTGACAAATGAACTGGCACAAAAACAAATGTCATATTTTTCAAAAAATTACACCTCTTCAAAAGATGCTAAGTAGATTCAGTGATTTGTGGGTGTAACTGAGCTATTTGTGCAAAAATAGTTTTGAAAATTCTGATTTAAAATATAAAAAATGATAAGTGCAGTATGAGTGCTTATATGCAATTTTCAAATGTATTTTAATGAAATATTTGAATTTTTGGAACAATAAGGAAATTTCTGTATTTGGCACTGGAACATTAAGTCGTTTATTTTAAATTTTGTATCATATGCAAAAATAAAACCTTTCTATCTTAAGGAATGCCTTTATGTATTTTAAATAGAATTGGTGTCAATATCTGAACTGAAAATGCATTCTTTTTAGAGATTTGAATCTATGTACTATCTTAAGAATAGTAATTCTTATAAATTCAGCCATTAACAAACATTTTCTATTGCTCAGTAAAATAGCTGCTATGTGCTAAAAGTTTTATGCTGTGCACCGTGCTAAAAGTTTTAAGTAAATTATCTAACTTGACCCTCCCAATAGACCTGCAAGAGAGAAATTATAAAAATCAGATATATGAGGATTAAGATACTAGATAACACACCCTAGTTAATGGGGCTGGAATCTGATTCAAGGTCTCCCTGACTTAAGCTTCTATTCTTCCTACTACTCGGTGTGGGATCTCAAAAAGGGAAGTTTGAATATTATGTATTCAAAATTATCGGCCTCCTTCTATTTCACATTTGAGAGAATGTTCCAATGATGTTTCTAGAATATATTGATTCTTTTAGAGTTGGCTTTGTCTTTCATTTGTTGTTTTGGACTCTCCCAAATTGCTGTTGTGCCATCTTAGAAGAGACCTACCCATGCTAGGTATGTTCTTATGGCTCAAGTAATCATTCTTGTCTGATTCTTGAAATATTTTTAATTAAAAATTAAAATGAATTAGAAATATTGATGACATAAATCAAGCTCATCATTAAAACATAAAAAGTGAATTTAAATTACAAAAGTTATATCTTCTACTAAAATTCTGGAGAAACGTGGGATTTTACTGACAAAGACTGTTCTTACCCAGCAACAGAAAGATAAAATTCAAGCAGTCAAGATATCATTAGCTCTGTGATCAGGTTTTAAAATAGTTTAGTAGCCTCAGTTGGAAACAAAGTCATCAACAATACTGAAGTCACTGATGTATATGATTTTTTGACCTTTAAATAACATCTATAAACCAATACTAAATTTATAAAGGAAAATCCAGTTTTTAAGGCTGACATAAAATAATTTTTATTTTTCTATCACCTATTATAAGCCAATTAAAATTATTTCATATTTATTAAATTTGATCTTCACTAGATCTTGTTCTTGTCTCTGGTTCACTTGGATGCTTGGGTAGCTGATATCTTATCTTTTACTAACTGACTCTCTGACCTAAAACGTATTTATTTTTTCCTACCTACATAAGTTATTGTCCTCTAGACTTTTGTCCCTTTGAGAATTCTGGTTTGTGCTGGTTTGTGGGAGTTGTGAGGCTTCTCAAATATTAGCATGCTTACCTCAAGGGGCTTCCCCATGTTTTAGTCCTTTACCACTTTTTGTATTAAGTAGAAGCATCTTTCTGTTTGCCAGGCATATAGGCCATCATCTATAGTTGAAGCAATGTTGTTGGGACTAGAGAGCACTAATCTGAATCCATAAAATAAATGAAAAGTATTTTGACTTATTTAAGTTCAAAATTAACAGTTTTAAAAATATGTAGATTTGATTTCTCTTTGATCTTCACTTGGGGCTTTAAAACTGATTAAATAAAGATAATATTCAGCAAGCTAAGGAGATTATTTCCACTTTTTTCATGATATAAACCTTGCCTAAAGATCACTAATTTATGGTTATTCATCATACTTTAGTAACTGGTTCTACAAGAGGACAATTGTCTACACACACGAGGCAGTTGAAACAACACTTACTTTTTTTCTATTGTTCTTTTCTATTCACATTCAATAATAATAATAAATATCATCTTTGTTCATTGGACACAAATTTTCAATTATGAATTGCATTATCATTTTAATTAAATAAAGTCTGCTATATTTTTGTAATATTAATACTCTCTTTTAAATGATCTAATCGGCTATTTTGTAAGGCAACTTAATGCAGAGTAAAAGCCTAGGCGAAAGATAAACCTGGATTCAAATTTGGAAAAGTGACCCACTAGGTACTAAATATCAAGTAAATTATTTAACCTTCTTTGAGCTATAAATTATTTGTTAAAATAGAATAATATCGCCTGCCTAATACACAAAATCTTCTTAAACCAGAACATACAGCATATCAAGTACTAATGTTCTTAACAGCATACCAGTTTAATGGGACGCTAATGGAAAACTACTGAAGGGAGGAATTTTGTTTTCACATAAACCAAACATGAAAAGAAAAGCTTATGATTGATATTAACTCAGGTGTATCGCTATAAGATATCTTGCATTTCATAGTTTAGCATCGATAACATTCCTTTTCTTTGTTCTTTATTTTTCTCTGAGTTTGGTGTTGATTTTCTCTTTATTAAAGCTAAATTATCACATTTAGTTTGTGTGAAAATAAACATGGAGATACAGGAAGAAAATTTTCTAATTAATTATTGTAAAAGTAGAGAAAATGTCTAAAGCTTACCAAACATACCACTTTGGACCAAAGACAATGACCTTCTGTAAAACTAAATGACTTTCAAGATCATTTAGGATGTTCTACTATCTAGCTAATGTATTTCGGCATTCATTCAATTATAGACAGATTAACATGTCTAATTATAGTTTTGATTTTACATATATATGAAAAGTGGAAAATTTAGTCATCCAGATGTTTTCAAATATTTGTTATCATGTAGGGAAAACATCTGGATGAGTAAGTTTTTGTTCTGCTTGTTGGCCGTTGTTGCTTTTTCCTTTCCTCCAAATATTTTGGCATATTATAAAGATAATGTAGATATCAATCAAACATGAAAATTATTCTCCTCTTTACTGAATATTAAAAATCTTTAACCTATTGATTTATACAAATGAAGATAAAGAATGAACACTTAGTTTATCTAAATAGACTAGTAAAGGCATCATAAATATTGCTACTACTTTACAAAATTTTATTATATAAAACATGATAGGTTTAAAAAAAAACTCTAAAAGTTTATTACCAGAGGCTCAGCAGAGTGGGATCTGCTCTGTTTTTGAGCTGTATACTTTCTGATCATATGTAGGTTATGTTTATCATTAAGTAAATGATTGCTTCTATCCTTAAATTTTAATTTTGATGACTTATGTGACTAAACATACATGTTACTTTTTAAATAATATTAAAATTACACCTTTGTGTATTTCATCTTCAATAGCCCAGATGGAATAGATGCAAACTGCTTCTACCTCTGCAGCAGCCCTTCTTCCAAATTTTCCCTCACTAAATTTGATTTTATGATTAAAAATAGTGGAAGTGGGTTTGTTTTTTGCTTTTTTGTGTTTCTTTCTAATTTTAAAAAGACTGTCACTTCTGTTTCTCTATCTACTTTTTTCTTTAGTAGTTTAAAATGGACATAAAAGAGACTGTTATATATATGTTAAAAAAAAAAAAAACCTCATACTTTCTTGTGACATTTATTTATTCAATTAGTGTTTACTGAGCCCACCCACTGGTTGAGAGAAAAAAACTACTTTTTATCCCAATAGACATTGATATAAGTTTTATTGGAAACATGAGACCAGATCTTGCTCAAGAAGAACCTTTGCAGTTTTGAGAATATGTGTATTGCTTTTTCTTTAGAAATTTAAATTTAATTTACAGAAGATTAATGTGGTAAAGTACCAAAGTTAAAAATTACACACCATTCCTGTAACTGTTTGTTTTATATGTTTGAAAATAAATAAATATTACCTGAATTTTGAACTAACGAAGATATTGGGGAAATAAATGAAGAACTCAGAATTCAAGGCATATTTATTTAAATAGACCAATCACACATAAATAAGCCAAAGAAAAATTACTGGACCAACTCTCTATGTCTCTGAAATCTAAAGTAAAATATAGATTCAAAGAAAGTTCAGTTAAGACCCTGACCCTTTTAAAGGTAGTCATATAGGTCCACATTTTTGAGTTTCCCATCCTTAATTAGCAGAGCTGTCCAAACTGTTTTGATATAAATCTCTAGAGAAAAATAGAATGTAAACTCTTTCCTTTATTGTTAATGCTTGTTTTATAAATGATGAAGTATAAAATGATTGATCACGTAATATAATGATGGATAAGGACAATTTCTAGAAAGGTCAAACCTATTAGATAAATCTTAGAATATATTTTAAAACATCGTATCTGCCTCACTGGAGCAAGGTAACTCTTTCAATGACAGGTGGCCTTCACATCAGAGGAGTAACAACAGTGGCAAACAATAGACATTCATACTTCACTAAAAGAATGGTGGAGAAAGGAGTGAGAATTGTGAAATTACCACTGCCAAAGAGGTTATCCTGAATAGAACAACATAAATAAAGACCTTGACTACAGCAGCATAATCCTGGAACATTCTAATGAAAAGCAATGCAAAACAAATAAAGCAAAGCAAATAAACGAACAACCGCAATGAATAATCCTTTTAAGCACCCAGATATTTGTATACATGGCAGCATACAAATATTTGAAAAAATTATTTTTTCCATGTCATCCAAAAACAAATATACTAATAATAGGTCCTTTAAAAATGAAAGAAAACACAATCTTCCTATTAAACATGAATGTTTTCTATAATGTTTTCAAAAGCTTTATTTCTATCAACTTAGAAACTTAGAATAAATTTTGTTTAAATTTAACAGAATTATATAAGCATATAGCTGAAACATGGGTACCCATCTTGTAAACACAACACATATCTTTTTTAAAAATCTTGTTTTCATTCTGTCATAAAACAAGTTAACCATCCCACCCACCTTCATTTATAATTTAATAGATATGATTTCCTTGTTTTTAAATTGTTTGTAAAATAGGTGGATAGTACTCCATTGCATGTATTCATCAACCTAATATTAATATATTTGGCAATCCTCTTTGGGGTCCATCTCTATTTCCCACATTCCATTTTTTTGTAGTTGCTTAAATAGGCTAAGATTTTTCATGTTACCATATTTTATATTTGCTCTTGTTCTGCCTAGAATGTCCTATTCAGACTTAATATCCCTAGAAAGGTTCTTTTGATTCTTTGTAACTTAACCCAAGCATCATTTCTTCCATGAAATTTTTCTAGCCTTTACTAGATAGGGTTAGCTTCTCCTTAAATTCTCATAATGTTCCTTTATGTATATTTCTTTTATATTAGAAAACCTTGTCTTCCTCCTCCTATGTGTTTCTCCTTTACTTTCATTCTGTTACCACATTCACAATACTTCTGACACCAGATGTATGGGAAATTTTCTCCCACCAAGAAATTCTCTATGACATCAGCTGGGTGTCCTTACATTTTCCCTCAATTCTAACACCATCTACCTGGAGAAAGCATCAGATCCTACAGGTTAAGGGCTTAGTCCCATCAGACTGCTCTCACTCTACTTCAAATGACCAACTCAAGTTGTCACATGTCCTTCCTATTCAATCGACTGTAAATCGAAGTTTCCCATGACCACCTCCTCAGGTCCAATTAATTTGCTAGAGGGGCTAGCAAATTAGAACTTAAAGAAACACTTAGTTATATTTACAGGTTTATTAAAGGATACAGATGAGGAGCCAGATGAAAAGATATTCAGGGTGAAGTCTCGGAGGATCCCAAATGCAGGAGCTTCTGTTCCCATCAAGTTGGAATGTATCACTGACCTGGAAGCTATCTGAACTCCATAATATTGGGATTTTTATGGAAGCTTTATTACATAGGCATGATGAATCATTAACTCCATTTTTAGCCCTACTCTTTTCCTTAGAGCATTGTAGGGGGTTTGGGGGGGCAGTGCTAAAATTCCAAGCTTTTAATCATGGCTTCGTCTTACTAGTGACCAGTCCTCAACCAGGAGCTGTCCAGCAGCCCACCCATTAGAGTAAAAGATGCTCCTAGTGCTCTTATCACTCAAAACTTTACAAAAATTTTAGAAGCTCTGTGTCAGGGACTGGGGACAAAGACCAAATATACATTTCTTATTATATACCAGAAAGATTTAATATGTTATCATAATTATTTCTTAAATAGCTGTCCTTTCAACAGGACTCCTAGACTCTCAAGATCTGGGACTATGAAACAGTCATTTATCTATCTGTAAAACCTAGAACAACAACTAATACATTATATGCATTTAGTTTATAAATGAGTGTGCGACTAACTCAGAGAAACTTCATCGGAACTTGCACAGAAAATGTTATCTCATGATGTTAGAATAATGACATACATAACGCTATCACAACCACACATATGCATATGTCTTACATAATATTTTAGTTTCCTAAAGCTGTTGTAACAAATTACCAAATGAACCTACTCTGATAATCTATGGTATTTCTCTTCTCAATATCCTTATTTTTATCACATCTGCAAGGTCCCTTTTGCTATATAAGCTACTATTCATAAATTCTGGAGACTAAACGATATCTGGAGGCCATTATTCAGCCTATCACTAATACTCAGTTGCATTCTTTCATAATGACATAACATTACCATTATTGGAATCAGCTATTTCAATGTGATGTAACAGAGTAATATCCATTGTAGAAAAAGAAATGCTTTTCTCTACAACAGAAAAGTTTTTCATACTTTTTTAATGGGGGAGTCATTATCGGAGGTGGCAGAGAGGAAAAAAACACAACAGAAACCTTTTATCAAAAGATTTTTATAAAAAGCCTGTGTATATCAAACGAATGAAAACAACCTACTAAGATGGAAGCCAAGTGAAGAGTCCAGAGGTCTGCTATATGGCTTCCCTCTACCCATGCAATAGCTCCTTTTGAGCATCCAGGGAACCCCAGGGACATGAAAAATTCAGTCTGAAGAATGCTAACCCTTTCTCCATGTTTTGGAATGGTGTCTACCACTTGCTATTGATTTTATGTCCTTGTGATTCAAATAACATCTGCTTCCAGCAGCTGATTTTTATTTGTTTAGTATTTTAACCTAATGTGGCTAGCAAACTCATTAGAACATAAAGCTAGAAAGCTTGTTTGATTTTTTTTTTTAAGAAACAGAAAGATATAATTAATGAATAGCAACTCTAAGTATACAGACTCAGCTTTACCACATGGAATTTATTTCACATATTTTAGTCTATTTTGTCTATTACAAGATTTGAATAAACTAAGATTTAATGAGACTCTCACTAAACACAGTGCAGTGATGCTACAAATAAATATTAGATGTTAATCTAACTTTCCAAATATAAAAACTGACTCAGAGAGTTTAAGTGTTATTTAAACATGCCCAAAAGAACAGTAATTTCAAGGATTCATATTTGTCGTGGTCTTTCCATTTACCAAAACAGTTTTTTCATGCTTCTATGTGTTTGAGAGTTTGAAGTAACAGGTATGGGATCTCGATATATTTATATTTTAAAATCATCTACATTCTCAAAACTTTTTTGGCCCTCAAAACAATTCTGTCAAGTATGTAGGGCAAGTGCTATTCCTATTTACAGATATGAAAATCTCATTTCCAGAAAGTCAAATGTTTTCTCACTATGCAATTATGATTAATTCCTTTATGTTTACAATAATGCTATCTTAAAGAAACTATTGCTGTTAAGAAGCACTGAGAAAAATTCTATCTGAAGTAGTACAGAATCAATCTTTTAAAGTAGTTTTACCAATTTAACTATATGTTCCATATGGCTTAATATCCATAGTTCTTATTATAGATATATGTTAATATCAAAACATATTATTTAGAAAATCTATATTTCTGACTATAGATATTTGTCTCCATACTCACAAATGATGAAACAGTTTTAACATAAAGGACTGGACATGGTTAGCAAGTGAATTATGACAAAAAAATTGTATTTTATTTAAAGGACAAATTCGATAATTTTTAAAGGAATTTTTAACTAATGTGAATGAAAAGGAAAAGAACAAAAATACAATGAATGAAAATATAGCAAATATAATTTTAAACTGATTTGTACAGACTGATTTTGATATTTTTATATCAGGGGAGTGGCATAACCAATATTGTATTTTGGAGATATTAACTTTATCTAATGTATTGAAACAAAAATCTAATCGGAACAGTTAGAAGGACTAAATTAGTAGTTACAAAGAGTCTAGAGAAAAGAAGGGACAAGAGTTACAAAAGTTTGAGACAAAAAATTAGAACTGACAAGATTTTTTTGATTGCATATGATGATTAATAAAGAAAAAGAATAAATAAAAGATAATTTCAAGATTTAAGGGTGAGAAATTTGGAGAATGATGACATCATTAAAACAATACAGGAAATAAGGAAAATGAGTAGAAGTAGAACGAAAGACAAATGAGCTCATTTATAACATGATGAGTTTCAGAAATTAGTGTGATATGTAACTGTTAATGTGAGGCTAAATTTCAAAAAAAAAATGGAAAAGATTGTAATTGGAGGTATAGGCTGGGAATAAGCTACACTGAAATAACAGAGGCATTTGTAATTACAAATGAGTTTTACATGGAAGATATTGTAGGAAAGAGAAGAGGGTTCTAAAGATAGAGACTTGTAAAATGCCTACATATGCCTGCATTTAGGGGATAAGCGTCTTCCTTTACTCCTCTCTTTCTCTCTCCCTCCCCAAGTTTATAGTATCTCTCCATATTTCATCTTCATTCCAATACTTACTCTTTCCCCCATCCCATTATTTATCATCTAAACACAGCAATTATTTCCTAATTTATCACCTTGCATTTATTCTTCCAATCTAATTTCTTCATTGTAGTTAAAATGCCCTTTCTTAAAATAAAATGACCTGCTTAAAGCCATGGAGTTGTCTTCCTGTTGCTCCTGGATGAAAAGTTTAAATTTCCTGATTTGGTTTAGAAGATATTAGATCATCTTCTGTTCCTGCTCTATCTCTCATTGCCTCCCACTTTACACATCAGAGATATCAATCTTCTTTTAATTGTACAAATGTCCCAATGCCCAGCTTTTGAACATAATGTATTTTTGTGTATGGAGCATTCTTATCTTCAACATTTTTCTGGATAACACATTCTTTTTCTTGCATTTTAGGTAATGGTATAACTGTTACCTCATGGATCACTCCTCTTTGTTTTCACATATACAATCCAATCTTTAATAATTTCTCTTCACTATGCAAGGAACTGACCTTATGAATGAATCACTAGAATCTTTTGTAATCTGGCTTCTAATTGTAGTCATTCCATGGGAGACATAACAGATCAGTGAGCAAAAGCAAAGCGACATCAAGGTAATTCTTCTATTCACCCCTTTCTTTGACATCACTCTATGATACTAGTTGTATCTTTCTGCAACAACAATTTACATTAGGTGGCCCCAATTCTGTGGCTCCAATAAGACTATACCTTCTCCTTTGCCTTTTCAGTCCTAGAAAGATAACCATTTACTGATGTTGCTAGTGTCTGAGCATCCCAATTTCCTATATTTGATTAGTTAAATTTGCACACATGCAGTCACATGCATTGAGTTCTCTTTATCTGTATGGATTTAATACACTACAGATATCTAATTGATATTTTTATTGATACCAGCAGTGGTCCCGGAGACATGACCATTAACATGGGGTTATAGATCTGTATTGCTCACCTGTTTGATGTTTATTGTGAATATGAAAGAGGGTAAGATAACATGAAATAAAACAAATGATTTGTATTATGATTTATTTTATGTATTAGATATCATGAAGAATAAAAGACAAGTCAGCAATTATTCATCTCAAGGTTTTTTTCATTAAAAACACACTGAAATTGACAGTTGTGAGAAAAAGAGAGCACAGCACTAAGCAAGATTTTTTTTAGTCTAAGTTAGGAATTGACACACAGACTTCTTCAGATGTAATTTTTATTGACCTAAAGTTACTTCGTAGACTTGGAAAAGATCGGGGCTACTAAATTTCCAGAGATGTGGAGTTGATTTGAAGAGTTCTCCAGGGAGTTTCTATTTCTTTGTACAAAACTCATGAGTGTTTCCTAAATCCAACTGTGTTCAAGAGTCGTTTTAGTGCTCCACATTATTTTTTGGAGATTTTCACAGTTATTTGGTCTGTTTATATTTGGTTTAGTGGTTAATATTAGTAATTGGAATCTCACTGTTTTAAGCTTATTTAGTTATAATAAATTCAGCATCAGAATCTGTGTAGAGAAATACCCATGAAAAATCAGTTCTAATGAAAAATTTCTTTGCTCATTCAAAGCAGATCCAACGAAGCTGACAATTTTCCTCCAGTCTCTTATTTTTTATTTGCATCATTTTTATCTATATTGATGAATTCAATTCAATATTAAAATTAAGATTGTTGAAATCTATCAGAACTATTGTCTTCATAACATTCTACACTGTAATGAAAAAAGGTTGTAATCAGAAGCTTGATTTTTGTATCTTGAGTCTTATAGGTGGAATTTTACAAGTGGTGATGTAATATGATCTAGAGTTGTTTTGATAAATGATTGAAGTAGAAAGAAAATTAAAAGTATTGAAGTTATGAAGTTTTGAAGGCATAAACATTTAGGTCAAGATGTCAAAAAAAGTATCAACTTTAGTACTAAAACTTTTTGACTAATAATATTTAGAATGGCAAGTACATTTTTAAATACATACTATATGCCAGCAATTAGACTATGCACTTTCAATAGCTCATGTAATATAATATATCAAGAGCACTATAAATAACAATCACTGCCTCATAATCAACCCACAATAATGCTGTAGATCTTGTAGGTTGTCCTAGTAATCTGGTCCAAGCTTGCCAGGTCTTGTCTGGGCTAACCTATGTATTTGTGTACAGTTGACTAGTAGACTGGTGATAGGCTGGTCAAAGAGGACCTCATATGAGATGATTCATCTCTGCTACTTGTGTTCTATCTTTTTTACTGTGTTTGTTATCATGGCAGAAGTAGATTGCTAATGAAGAGGTCTCTTTTTCAGAGCCTAGATTAGAAATTAGCAAACTCTCATGTCTTCCACATTCTGTTGGCCAAAGCAAATCACAAATCTTCTATAGATACAAAGTAGAAAAGTGGATTTCACCCTTGATGGAAGGAGCTGCAAAGTCGCATTGCAAAAATATATTTAAATAAAGGTTATTCATTGGAATTATCAATGTAAATAATCTATCATAACACCTTTAAAGTAAGTACCAGAGCTAGACTCTAATGTGCCAATATCAGAATTACAATATAAGAGTTATCTAATTAATGAACCATAGTATTGGGTATTGAGAAAGGGTATGGACTTCAGTAAGGAAGATAAAAAGCTGACTTCTAACTGTACCAGAAACAGGAATATCTGAAAAAATAATCACATTCCTGGGGAATTCTCGCTTGGAAGGTAAGCAAGTTTGAGAGAAAGACAAGTTTCTGTGAAAGAAAGAAAATGTAAACTAAAAACTAAGGATGTGGTAATAACATATGGTTCTTAGTGTAAAAGAAGTAGAGCTTGAAGAGGGACTGGCAGTGGAATGTGCACTGAGTGAGGAAAAATAGAAGTGTAAGCATTATAGTTAAGCAATGTATAGGGGATAAAATTGTCTTCCTACAAGGAGGTATGTCTGAATATAAACATAATATATCATTAAAATATAATGGGGGCTTCTTTTGATTAAGCAGATGCATGTATAATTTCCCCAACCCAAACAACATTAAAATATTGGTAGAAAGTATTAAAAAAGATGCAATAACTAAAGAACAAAATGAATGAGACAGGAGGTATGAATGACAAAAATCCTAGACAAATAAAGTCAAAGTGATTCAAAGTAATTGACTTAGTTGTCAAAAAATTCAAGAACCAATTTGATCTCTAAGATGAACTTCAGAAATGTGATCACATTGGGTCAGGAATGGTTAAATAGAAAAAAAAGCTGCCAAGAGAGATTTGGAAGAATACCTAGATAAAGTTCTTGAACTCTACCTGAAGTGCTATATATTTTTGAAGATAGATTGTGATGTGTTAAAAATGTATACTATCACCCCAAAGCAATTAATGATAAAACAAAAATTATGGCAATTAAGACAACGAAGAAAATAAAATCAAATCTTAAAATATTTCATTATTACAAAAGATAATAAAATAGAAAGAAGAAAAAAGAAGAGATGAGAAAAATTTAAAAATTAATGATAAGATGGTAGATACAAATTCAACTATATATATAGCAACATTAAATGTTAATAAACAAAAGAATTAAAAAACAAACATCAGATTGGAATTTTAAAAAGCAAGACTAGATTATATGCTCCTTCTAAGAAATATATTTTAAATATAAAAATGTAAAATTAAAAATAAAGGAGGATAAAAGATATACTATGCTAACACTAATCAAAATAAGAGTAGAGAGGGCACATTAATATCAGACCAGTATATTTTAGAGCACAAAATATTACTAGTGTTAAATAGTGTCATTTCATGATTGAGGTCAATTTAAGAAAGCATAAAAATCTTACACATTTATTCACCTAATAACACAGTTCAAAATACATGAAGCAAAAACTCAGAGAACCAGATAGGAAAACAGACAAATCCATAATTAGAACCACAGGTTTTGACACATTTTTACCAATAGTTGATAGAATAAGTAAACAGAAAATCAGTAAGGTTATAGAAGATTTGGACATCACTACTAACCAATTTGATTTACTATACATTTATATAGCACCCCAACCAAGAGAAGCAGAAAACATGTTATCTTCAATTGCACACACAGACTATTTGCAAAGAAAGATCATATTTGATGTCATAAAGTATCAATAACTTGAATAGTTTCAAATTATGCACTGTATATTCTCTAAACATCATGGAATTAAGTTAGAAGTCAATGAAAAGATATCTAGAGACACTCCCACATTTCTAAATAGCACAAATATCAAAGAATAATTAAAGTGATATACAAAACTTTCAAACTGAATAAAAATGAAAATACAACATAAGAAAATTTGTGGGAGGAAGCTACAGCAGTACTTGGAGGGAATTTATAGCAATACACATTAAAGAAAGTTGTTAAATTACTGATATTAGCTTCCCTTACCAGTTCAGAACTCCAGTGAATGGCTCCAGATTCTGGTGGCAGTTGCATTAGTCATTGTTAGAACACACAGGACATGCTGTTACTTAATCACTAACCAAGTCTATGTATTTCAAAGGCAATCCAGCATCCTTAGCTATATGCCATTCCACGCAGGCACCACAGTGGCCTCCCTTCCTATGCACCCAATCTGCTGTATCTACAGAAAGGTCAGTTGCCAGGGCTCAGACCAAGCTAGACCATCACTTTCCTGATTGCCAGGAGATGTCAGCACTGTATGAGCCAGGATGTGGAAGACAGTAAAGAATTTCTCAGGCTCTTGCAAGCAAACTAAAATGTCTTTCCACATATCTTGATCCCACAAGGCTTACTCATGATCATCCACTCCTCAGCTTCCTGTTGTCCCAGACATAGGTTAAGCCCTTTGGAATAGCTCAACTGTCAGTGCAAAGGGTTAAAGGTCAGGGTTCATGAATGATCAGCAGCCAAACCACTTTGAGTTCAACTCGCTGGCTGAGGTTTATTCCTGTTTCTATCCAGATGGTGTCAGTGTTGGGCAGTCCATGTGGACCAGTGGCCCTGACTAGTTGAGTATACACCATCAGTACACCACGTATCACTGGGAATTTCCCCACTCCCTCTCTACAGGCTGCAGAGGCCACCACAAGTATAAGTGTGAGGGTATCTGGAGGAGCTGTATACACCACAGGACCTGGGAGCATCCACATCTCTAGAGACAGTAAGCTGGCAGAGAGGGCACTCCTCTATTGCAAATAGACATGCTGCTTAATCAAAGTGGGGTTTTGAACCATGGCAGAGATGGATCCTTGGAACATATTTTTAGTTTATCCCTTAATAAGAAGGGAAATTCTTACCATGAAATGCTGTTTCTTCCTGAGAGGCTGTTTCTTCCTGAGAGGTACCTGGAAGAGTGCTGTGTATAGTGCTAGAAGTTTTCACTCTCTGGGGGTGTATGGAATTTCTGCCCCTTCCAGAGCTGGAAACAAAATTCTAAAGATACTTTCTCTCTCCTTCTTTTGTCTCTGCCACAGTGCCCAACGCATACATTCCAGAGTCACAGACACAACTAACTTAAATAGTAGCCCTCTGGCGAGATGCCCAGAGCTTTAACCTGCTTCACTCATATTTCTGTCTTCTCAAAGGTGACTCGCTGCTCTGATCCACAGTCTCACATGTGCCCTTTCATTATCAGGCAGTATTAAGTGTCACAAGCAAGAAAACTGGCTACTGAGCACCCTTGCATGTGTTTGTGTCTTTCCACAATGCCAGGTTTACTGAGTGAAACCTTCTCAGAGAAACCAGTCAGGTACCTTTGCAGGTTAACACAAAACACAGGGAAGGGAAGTGCAGAGTCTTACGCGACAGAGCGAAGAGAAGAAACTCTTCAGTGTCTCCCAAGTGAACTCTGTTGACTGGCAGTGCAAATAGCTGAGCAGTGGTCCCAAGCCAGCGTCTAAAATGGGCAGAAGGTCAGTCTTTGGTTCCCATTTTACCATCGTCTGTCCGAGGTGTTCAGTTTATATGGTCCTTAGAAGGTGGGATTATTATGTTTATCAGCCCCTGTGGTTGGGGGCTTATCTATGGCAGCCATGACTGATGTTTCTGTGGTTTGGGGCATTTCAGTCACACCCTAAAGGTGTTCCTATTATGTGCCAGTTGACATTACTGTCATGGCTCCCATGGAATCCATTTTGTAAAGTCCAAACAGTCCTCAATTCTTTATGCTCTATACAAAACCCCCAAATCCCTACAAGATCTTGCACCTCTTTCACATTCTTAAGGATTAGATAGGCTTGCTCCTTATCAATCACAGCTTCTGGGACAGTACACATCTTACCAGACCAAATGGCTGCTGAAGACTTTAGGATGGTGCCTGGACTTTGAATTTTCTGTATGTTCACTGCTCATTCTCACCCTTACAAATGTTTCAGCAAAGCCTACAGAACATCCTGCAGCAGAGGCAAGTCATATTATGTCATCAGTGTAACAGTATATCATCAGCATAATGGGCCCATTTTACTAATATGGGGAAGGAGAACAGGGCAGGTCTCAGGCTATCATCCCATGGCATATTTTGGGGCTGTGCAAGTAGCCTTGAGGAAGCAATTAAAAGGTCCATTGTTGCCCCTCCCTTGTGGAGGCAAATTGATCATTCCCCCTTGCAAATCCCCAGCAATTTATATTGTTAGACAATTACCATTCCTTGTGAGTGCTCAGACTTATTGGTCCCCAGTTGGCTCCTACCCTCAGCACTGGTTTGATTACTCTAACTTGATCTGGAATTCACAAAGAGAGGATCGCGGAGTTTGACCTTGTAAGATATCAACGCCCAATACGTTCTCTGGTGTTTTAAAGGTTTTCTTGTAAAGAAGAAAGCCAAATCTGCAGTATCAGAGAGACCTTTCTGACTATATTCTTTACCCTTTCTAACTACTGAAAGAAAACTTCTGGACGTTACCATGTATTCGAATACATTCTACTCCAGTATTCACCAGAGATGTCAACTTTTTTTTCTTTTTTGGGGGACCGGGGATTGGGGGGTTCACTTTGGGGCTTTCATTTTCCTTAATTGCCCTTCCCTTGGGGGCGATCTTGGCCTACATCCTATACTGGGACGTGGAAGGCATCCATCCCAAATAGGATTGTGTACCTAATGTCTCTGGAGGAGCAGGCCAGGCATGAGGAATGGTGGAGGCAGGTGGGGCAGATCTGAACTACTGTTCAAGTTTTAAGGCTTTCCACAGGCTGATCAACACAGCATTGAGTCACCAGTGTATCTGTCCAGGTGGGATTCTGTCAGCAATGAGGTCAAACCAAATTTGCTTCTGGATTACCTTCACTGACCTTCTAGGGTTGAATGGGATAGGCTTTTGGCTTTTCCAGCTTTTTTTCTGTTTCTCAATTCTTTCCCACTTCCTGTGCCCATTCCCAGGATTTGTTAGTTTCCGTCAGATCAGCAATGGATTGCCCAATATCATAAATATCTTCTCCCATGACAAGGCTCAGTATGGATTTTAGCATTCCATACCAGGTACTGGGGAGAGATTGGAGTATCTTGGCTTTCATTCCTGCAGTGAATGTGCCCCAATTAAAATAGGGTCAAAAAAGGCTGTCTTATTCCCAACTACCTAAGGATTTGCAGAGTCCCACATGACCAATGAGACGTCCCTCATTGGGCCAAGCTTCTCTGTAGGCTATAAGCAGTGAATACCATGAAACTTCTAAGTGCCATGCAGCTGTGGCTGGAGGGCAGGGTGTATAGTGATATTGCTCATTTTCTCTTCTGCCCAGTCAGAGAAACGCCATCTCCCCCCACATCCTATAACAACACTAACTAACCATGCCTGGATACTTGCCCTGGCCTTTTGCCGGAACTTGGCAGCTAAATCAATCAATAAGCTTAGTGGGAGTATATTCTCTCATCATGAATGTTTCCTGAATTGAGGGCTGCCTCCATGGCGGGAGATGCTGTTGCAGTGCTTTTGCTTTCCTTTGTGTTAGGTGTGGGACGGCACAGGGAATTTTTTCCATTTCACCATCAATCACCATAACATCCTCTTCAATCTCCTTACCTTTCCCAGGATTCCACCTCTTAGCACCCCAATCAGGCTTTGTCACAGTGTTTGGCAGTCTGCTCCTCTTTGCAAAGCAAAGACCAGTCCATTGCTGCAGCCATTCACTGGCTTGCCAATTGTTGGTTCATAAAATGGCTCTGTACACAGAGTTCTTTTCACAAAGAAAGAAGTAGACCACTCCAGATTGGTAGGTGGCGGGTTTAATAAGCAAGGGGGCTTATCTATAAGGCTTGTCTTGGGCAACTGCAAGATGAGTAGATCTTCATGCTTGCCTGCCAGAATCTTCAAAGTTTATACAGAGACTGTCATTAAGTTCAGTCATATACACCATCCAGGTGGTCTCAACAACACATTACTCTCCAAAATTTGTGTCCTTGGGCAGCATGTAATGTGAGGAAGGCAAGTAGAATGCACATTCTAAGTAGCTTCCAATTAATTGTCCGGGTCTGGCTTGTAGGTCAACTAATAGTCACATCCTCTGAATGACCTCCTCCAACAAAAGAGTGCAAAGTTTCAGTTACATAGGATGAATAAGTTCTGGAAATCTAATGTACAGCATGGTGACTTAGTTACTACTATATTGCACACAGATAATGTGTTTAAAAGTGTTGAGAGGAAGTTAATACTTCAGTAGAGTTTGGGGGTAAATTATAAACCACCTACAGTGCTACAGTGATAGGTACTCAGTATTAAGAAAACCATAATAAACTATAATCCCAGAAAATGCAAAGTTGTACAGAAATTAAATGTAATCATAGAACACTGCACAGTTCCACTTTGAATAATGTTCACATAACCATTATATAAACACTAATTACTGATTTAACAAAAAAAGGGGGGGGGCATGGCTATGTTGGAAAAATAGAGAAGGACTCATATGGAGAAGTCAGTAGATAAGTCTAACACTGGAAAATCAAAAAATAATCATGTTAGTTAGAGATACAAGATATTAACAAAATACAGCAATAAAACTTGGATAAAGGGTATCCTCTGAGAAGCAGAGACTTGAGGTTGTTGAAGTGAAAGGGAGGTTTTTAAAAAATCTTTTTCTGTTATAAACTTTATAAAACTATTCGACTTTTAAAAATATGTGCATACACAGATGTAATGAAGTATAAAATTAAAATTTAAAAATTAAAATGGGAAGTTTATTTCTGCAAAATATAGTTACCACAATAAATAGTATCATAGTTTAATGTTAATGGTAACAAGAGTTTAATAGTTTTGAAGTAAAAATAATCTTGAGGTGTACTTTAAGATTATAAAGTTACCATATTATTGATACTTGACTCATTAGGTCAGCCTCATAAGATAGCCAATTTTTTTAAAGTCAGTCTCTCTCTTTCTCTCTCTATGTCCCCTTTCCCTCTTTTAACCTGAATTCTCTTCAAGGAATGTTTAACATGAATTTTCAGAGACGTTTACATATAACACAAAAAGAGACTGCCAGTTTCTTTGCCACTAGGCAACTGTCAATTTTCACTATCATTGAGTACCACTCTGAGCTAATTTGTTACCTGATTTGTTTCACTGCGTTTTCAGACCTGTATTACTTGCTCTTATGACAGACGTATTTCCGCCATTTTAGCAGTTAAATTGAACTGCGGAAGGCAATTGATTATTGAGGAACGGATCTCAGCTACACAGCAGCACCATCTTTTGGCCTTCTAAGGAAAATGATCCAAACTTGTAAATTATGAAGACTGTATTTCTGGTATGTTCACTATGTGAATCACCTTTGAAGAGTAATTAAAGTAAGAAAATGGCTTCAAAAGGCATGAAATTATTTTACATGAGACAGGATATCCACAAAAACAGATCACCTGAAACAAAAAAATGTATATTTTATTCATTTAACAAAAATTAAAGTATATTACTTTAGAAACTGCTTACCTTGAAAGTAGTTAATTACTTCGTGTTTAACTTATGAATCAATTATGCATTAATTTTAGATGATTTTTTTAATATTGAAAATATTAAATTATTTTAGTTTTTGACTTATGAAAGGACTTTATGCAATTTACTTATTTGTTAGAAGACAGGCTCCAAGATACTTTTTCTTCTACTTATCTTTAGAGTAGTAATAATACATTTCTTCCCAATACTCATGATTTTAACATATATTTGTCAAATATTCCTATCTTTCACATTCTATTATCAAAAGCTTCCTGAAGGAAATTTGAAGGAAGTGCAAATCTTATGAAAACTAGATTTTAAGTCAGTGTAAAAAATAAAATGCATTCTATGTCTTATAATATCATTTTATTTTGTCATTACTAATTTAGTTTAAAAAACTGAATATATGAAACAAATAGAATCAGCATCAGAAAATGTAAGTTTTATTCTGATTCTAAAAATGACTAACTGGTTATATGAGAAACAATTCAATCTCTATTTTATATAGAGAGAAATATTTTTTAATATTGATTTAAAAATTGTTTTTCTAACTCACATAAATGTTTCTGGTGTGCTTTTTATATTGTTAATTTTTGCACTGTAATTCCTTTAATTTCACCATATAAAATATTGTAGCATTTTAATTTTTCTATAATTATACTTTTTCACTATGATCTTTTAGTTTATTTTATAATTCTATTGCACCTATAAGTTTAAAGCTTTAAGAAAATGCTTATTTCCATGTTCTTAAGAAAAAATAATTTTTCTAAAGAGTCTTTCTCATTAAAATCAATTGTACAATATAAACTCAAGATATTTATTCATAATTCTTCCTGTCCCCCTCCAAGCTCAGGGTGTAATTCAGACTACTGAGTTGGAATAATATTCAGAAATAAAAACAAGAAAAAATTAAGTATATTTTCTAAGTTATCTGGAGTTAGTTCTAGATCTGTATTGGTTAGTGCAACAGCCACTAATCATATGTGACTGTTTAAAATTAAATACATTTTAGAATTCAGTTCATTAGTCACACTAGCACACTTCAAGTACTCTATAGCTACAAGTTTCTAATGGCTCAGTCATTGAAGATAAAGAATATTTCTATCATCACAGAACTACTGTTGGACAGCACTGATGATTATTTATACACCATATAATATTAAAACATTAGTAGAAATCTAATAGTACACCAGATTTTCAACAACAAGTTGGAGTAAATAAAACCTATAAACCTGTAAATTGTTATTTTTAAAATAATGGTGAGCACTCAATAAACAATCGGGCATTTGAGTTTTTAACAACTGAGGGAGTTAAGGCTTAAATCTCATGTTACTCTTCTTTATTATAACTTCCAAAGCTTTAAAAAATATCAAAGAATATGGATATTTCTGATTTAAAAAATTTTTTTTCTTTACTTTATTAAATGACAAATGCTTGATTTAACACCATGTGTTGAAAGTTATAAGAATTTCAAGTTAAATAAGTAGTATCTCAAATAAATTTGCTAGGGTCTGGGAAAAAAAACTATATAAAAAAATCTCTATATTTTTTGCCACAAAACATCTTACTTAAACAATAGTCAGAGGAAGGAAAAATTAAACAACAAAATATTGTTGAATGTGCTCATTGGTGGGGACAAACTCTAGACATCTGGTTGATTCAATATGTTTTTGTTTGCTACATAAAGTTAGTGAGGACTGATTACATACAAATTCTAAATTATTGATATATGAAGATATTATATTTTACATCTTTAGCTTCCCTTGCTTAGTTAGGTTTATACGACCAAGTCCTCTATGCGTGTTTAAATTCTCGTGTTTTCCTATGTTATGCCTCTTCTTTGTACAAGAGGTATAAGTGAGGTGCACTGGACAATATTTGGGCTATAAATATTGCCACTTTCTATGTGCAGAGATGTATACTTGACAGCCATGTTCCTATTAAAAGTCACCATCACACTCAGTCAGTTGTACTGGTGTTAACCAGATGTACATGTTGAATACAAATTAGGGCCATCAGATGATCTCTCTCAGAGTTGAAGAAAAATTCAGAAATAGCTAGTCATTCCCTGTATCTGGCTGGAACTCTGGAACGTGAATTTTAGTACATTGAGATCTACAAAAATAAAAAAGCCCAGTTTTGTTTGTTTTTTTTCTCTTTTTGAGTGACTCTCCAATAAATCAAATGTGTCTTTTCTGCCTTTTGTGCCTACTCAGTCTTCCCTCCACCCCTTACTTTCAGGTTTTAGGCTATTCTGTTAGGAATTGAATATTTAAGTAAGTCTTTGGAAAAACTAGTTTCTAAACATTTTCATGGTAGGGAAAAAACCCAGCTTCTGATATATATAATAAAATAGTCAAATAAAAATCAATAGATAATATACTAGGTTCTTAAAACTAATTTTTTTAGGCTGCATTAGTCTGTGTAATCTGTTATGCTGCAGTAGCAAATGGCTCTGCAATTTTAGTGGCTTTCAACAGTATTTCATACTCAAAATTATATTCATTTCACATCAGCCACAGCCCTTGGATCCTTGAAGATGTCCCAAAGATAGAACTGGGTGGGGGGTGGGACTGAAAGTCTCAAACCTCTAATCATAAGGTTGATTCTCCTGGCAACCAACCCCCACCTTTGAGTGGAGTCCAAAAGTTACCTCATTACCATAACAAATGATACTTTTATCACTCTCAACACTTAGTAAATTCCAAGGCTTTTTGAGAGCTGTGAGCCAGGAACTATGGATGAAGACCACATATCATAAATCACAATATCTCAGGGACCAATTCTCTAACACAAAACAATTCTAGTGGTGTCTGTCCCTAATAAGAGAGCATCAAAATACATGAGGCAAAACTGATAAAAGTGAAAGGAGAATAGACAAATGTACTATTATAGTTGGAGACATCAATACCTCTCTGTCAGTAATTGATAACTCAGAGAGATACAAAATCAGTATAAATATATATGACCATTCTTAGCAGAGGGTAACTACCTCCAAAGTCTGGAATAATGTTAGCTACAACTAAAAGGTCACGTTAATAAACATGCGAAATTAGCTAGCAAATCTAAAAGAATTGACAACATAAATCCAACAGAAAATCTTGTACATGAATGTTTACAGATTATATATTATAGTCAAAAGTGGAAAAAAAACAAAATGACCATCAGTTAATGAATGGATAAACAAAATATAGTGTTTTCAGGCAATGGAATACTATTCAGCCATAAAAAGGAATAAAGGATGAACCTTGAAAACATTATACTATGTAAAAGAAGCTCATGAAAGGCTAACATATGATTTCATTCATATAACATGTCCAGAACAGGTGAATCTACAGAAATAGAAAGTAAATTAGTGGTTGCCTAGGCTTGGAGGAAATGGAAAGCAACTGCTAACCACTACATGGTTTCTTTATAGGGTGATGAAAATGTTTGAAATTAAAGAGTGGTGATGATTGCACAAAGGTTGCACTCTGTGGATATGTGGGAAAAAAAACACTGAATTGTACACATAAACAGTGAATTTTGTAATGTAAAATATCTCAATAAAGCTCTTATAAAATTTTTTAATAAAATGAAAAAGAAATGAAAATATGAGCTAGGCAATTGAAGGTCACCGAACTCAATTTTGTTATTTTTATGCTATGTTTGAGTTATATTTTATTTTATACATGTATACATTACCAATACTCCAAATCGATGGTTAATAAATATTTGTTGAACAATCAAATATTATATATAGATACGGCCTGTGTGTAAACTTTCTTAATATAGATTCTTAAACATTTAATTCCTCCTTTTTTCCTGTAATTTAAATGACATTGAATTCCACCTTGATGATAAATTATTTAGTCAATAGATTCATGTAGGTACAATCATAGAATATATTACTTCTCAATTCTGTCACTAACTTACTTCCTTGTTGGTTTGGAGAAGTACCCCTTTTATAGCTAGTTTCCTTACCAAAGTTTTATTTCCATGATGCTGCTCTTGACACTGCTTTAAGTGAAAATGTTACTATACTACTTCATAGATATTCAGAACCTTTCAGGTTTGGGATGAAGAGGTCTGATTGAAAATCAGATACAGACACATATGGAGAATTCTAAGTTCCCAGTTGCCTTGAAGTTAACTGGAGTGGGCACTTGATTATTATGAAGGCTAGAATTGGATTGAAGAATCATACTTAAAGGTGTAATAGAGCTCAGAAAGTGCCAGACCTGAGAAGTACCTGGCCCTTGATTGTAGCAGCTGGAAGTGATTTAACAAGCTCTTGAGGTGACAGAATCAAATGCATTATATGATGAATGGGCTGTTTCAATATAGTAAATTATTTTGCTCTTTAAAAATCAGAATTAAATGGTTTATGTTTTGGAGTGGGGGGAAGGGAGTTCCAATAGAAGGACTCACAGTCATCTACATAAATGAGAGCTCAAACCACAGACACCATATTCTTGGAGGGGAGAGGGGGGCGCTGTTACACACAGTTTTTGCTCTGTATTAACTATATGCACCTTTTTTAACTAACGGATTATATCTTAGTAATTATCTCTTGTAGCGTTTGTTAAGATTCTGTCCTCGTGCCCCCATTTCTTTTCTATAAAGCATAGAAGTAGTGCACGGAGCCTCATTTGATATCTATAAGGATGAAAAGAATAGCCATATATTAAAGTTAGCAGACCAGGCAGGGGAGAGTGAATTGAAGAGAAGTGTTCAAAAGGTACAAACTTCCAGTTATAAGATACATAAATACTAGAAATGTAACATATAACATGATGACTATAGTTAACACGGCTGTATGGTATATAGGAAAGATGTTTGAGTAAGTACTAGGAGTTCTTATTACAAAGATAATTTTTTCTTCTTTTCTTCTTTTTCTTGTATCTGTATGGGATAATAGTTGTTAGCTGAACCCATTTTAATCATTTCACAATATACATAAATCGAACCATCATGCCATATGCTTTAAATTTATATAGTGTTGTATGTCAATTATTTCTCAATAAAATTAGAAAAAATAGCTTTAAAAAGATTTTTAAAAGTTAGTAGACTAGAAAGGTGGAATATGCCTAGATCTTTCAGCACTGGCAGCACAGTATCAGCTGATTTCAGGAACTTATTACCAACGAATTGGTTAGCTGTTTAAGTCACTAGTCAGGTTCGTGTCACATAAACAACTGCTTTTCTGAATATATATAACTTTTAAAGGAACTGATTCATTAGAATAAAGTTAAGCAGCCTTCAAAATGTGCTTTATAAGTTTGTTCTTTATATTAGTTTGTAGTTAATAGCTTCTTTTTTTAGCAGTTGGGCACCTGGTCCGATCCTCAAATGTCAGGCTTTTGGCATTAAGGATTGAATTATTTACTATTTATCCCCAAAATATTCCTCAGTCTCAGCTATAGGTATTATCAATGCTACTAAAAGAAAAAAGACTAAATATACCTTATAACCATCTTGCATTCAGGCCTTCCGCTTCTACAGAGAAGAGAAGGATCTTTATTTTTGTTAAAAGCACAAATATCATATTTCTTCCTCTACCCCTCCCTCTCTCCTTTCCTTTCTTCTTTCCTTCTTCCTTTCCTTCCTTCCTTCCTTCCTTCCTTCCTTCCTTCCTTCCTTCCTTCCTTCCTTCCTTCCTTCCTTCCTTCCTTCCTTCCTTTTCTTAATTCATTCAGAAGGAAGTAATTTTCTGCCCCTGGTTACAAGACTGAGTTTTTTCTCCTCTTTCTTTGTAAAGTTCATAATTCTACACATCAAAATATATCGCCACATTAACTCAGTGTATCAAAACTACAACTACACTTTGAGCTTGTAACTTCAATGAAAAATGTACCTTAGGTGAGAAGGTCCATAATCCCTTACACAGAATCTAGTATTTGAAAGCAGAGTATTGCTGATTTCTCAAATCACATCTTTAGGTCTTTTTATTCTCCAACTAAATTAGAAAGTTCAGAAAAATTGTCCTTTGGATAATTTAGCATCTCTCTCCAATATGTGTTCAAATGTGAACAAAAGCTGAAATGTCCTATAAGATATAAGAAATAAACTATTTGAACTTGAAATAATGCTTAAGTTTCTTTCTTTTATTTAAATGAGGAAATGAGCTAGGAAAAATATTTTAACATATGCAATCTAAAATTTAGAAAAATACCCATTTTTACAATGAACTAAAATTAAAGAATATAAAAATTAATTACCTATTAAAAAGCTCAAAATATACTAATCAGGGTAATAAAAAGAATTTATTAATTTATATTGCTGAACATCTGTTCCTAGTTATAATAAATTTGGAGTGGTCGCAGAGTATATTTTTACTTTAAGATCATCTAAAATCAGGTGCTTCAAAAAATTTCAAGCATATTAAACTTGATGATAGATACCATAGTCTTCCAAAAAATACATTTTGTATTATTTCTATCATCAAAAATAGATATTATTTAAAGATGAAATCGGTATTTAGAAAAAAATGAAATAAAGTTGACATGGGCTAAGATATGTGAAGTAGGGCCTATGAAATGTTTTTGAAATATCATATCTACTTGTATATAAGCTTTCAAATTTTTTAAGTTTTGTTTGGATATTAGCAGAGTTTGACATATTGGACTCTGCAGAAGCCTCCAACATACTGTGGAATGAAAATCTAAGTGTATTTTTTAAGTCTGTTAAGCTACATGTAAACTACTTATATATTTAGATAAATTTCTTTAAATCACAATGAGGAAGAAAGGCATTCACTCATACAGCACAAGGATTTTCAATGCCAACAATGTGCTAGCACTGTTCTAGGTGCTGGGAATGCAGTAGTGAACAAAGCATTTCTCACACTAGTATGCATTCTAATAAGCAAATTGCATTCTCATATAAATAAAAGGGCCAAGCAACAAATTTGATTTTAGCACATTATGCCCAGCTGTATACATCTCTTGCTTTTGCTTATTGTGTTCTATTTACATTTAACTCATTTTTTTCCATCTAGTGGAACCTACTCAACCTTTAAATCCCAATTCAAATTGTACTTATTTGAAGATTTCTTTACACCATTTCCATCACTTCAATCATGCATAAAATCAAATGCTTTTTCTTCCAAGAACCGATAATCATAACTGTTCACCATATTGCTTTATTATTAATCACATGCTTGAATGTGAGATTTTTAACAGAGGACATAACATTTGTTTTTATAGTTCTCATACCTAACACAATGCTAGATATATGTATCCACAAATAATAGATTATATGGAAAAAAATAGAATGAATAAAACAGTTTTGAGATGTCTTCATAGATAGCATATCAAAAAAATTAAATGGTCCAATTAGGAATTAATATTTTATTAGTTTCTTATTGCTACCATAACAAATTACCACAAATTTAGTGGCTTACAACATTGCAAATTTATTATGTTACAGTTCTGAAGGTCAGAAGTCTGACACGAGTATCACTGGGCTAAAAAATCAAGGCAAGGCTGCATTACTTTCTGTAAATTCTAGGAGAGAATCTGTTACCTTGCTCTAGAGGTTGCCCACGTTTCTTGGATTGTGGTCCTTTTCCTCCATTTTCAAAGTCAGAAACATCTCATCTCTCTTACCCTTCTCTGACCACAGCCAAGAAAGTTTCCCTACTTTTAAGGATTTGTGTGATTAGACTGGGCACACTGAGATAGATAATCTAGAATAATCTCCCCAAAATCTTTAGCCTTAATTATATCTGCAAAATCTCTTTTGTCATGTAAAGTAAAATATCCACAGGTTCTTGGGATTAGGATGGGAGGACATTATTCTGCCTACCACAAATAAAGTCAGATCAGTAGTTTGGTTGTATTGTATATGTGTTGTAGCAACTGCTACTAAGATGTAAAAATAAAAATGTCCAGTATTAGAACAAGTAGTCACAGTCAAGACATTATAAGAATGTATCTAGTGAAGATATTTTCTTCATAGTTAATGAAAAATTGAATAAATAAGTAAATAATTGAGTAAATAGAGTCAAAGAAAGTTACATAAAGAAGTAAACAAGCAAAAATTGGGAGTAGACCAAATATAAACCTAAAAGTCATCAAAATCAAAACAAAGTTTTTTTGTAAAAAATTTATTTCAGAATTATAACTCTTTTTCAATTGAGAGACAGTAAATAAAGAGGAGGAAATCTACATTCATTTTCACAATCCCAACTTCAATTGCCAGTTGTAAGTTTTTAATGTGCTAAAAAAAAAAAAAAAAGGTCTTTTGCAATTTCCCCAAAGAGATCCCAACACTGTTAGAGCATTTGTCCTGATAGCTAGACTATGATTTCAGTAGTTCGGTTTCATTCCATCACTTTTACTTACATTCCCATGAGCCACTCACAATAATTTCTCCCTATCTCGATAAACACATTCGTCAAATACTACTACTTGTCAATGACATCAATTTAATTTTATTGGAGATAGGGTCAGAAGCAAATATCCAATAGACTACTATCTGTAAATCAGATCTAAAAATACCCCATTTGTTGTTGTCACTACCATTTATTTGAAGGGGAGAGAGGGACAAAAAAAAAAAGAAAATTTAGTCTTGTAAATATCAGCAAGGAACAAAAGAATGGATAAAAAGAGAATGATGAATGCTCAACGAATGTTTGAATTTTAAAAAACATATTAAGCAATTTGAATTTCTAGTCTTATTTAAATTCAGAGATGTTCTTATGATTCTGGTTTTGAGAATGTTCATTTGCCTTTTCAACATCTCATGCAATTGCCATTCAGACCATATGTTTATCTCCATAAATCAAATAATCAGTCTATTTGTATATAATTCAATTACTAACTTGTGTTTCATTATAAGAGCAAAGTTATTTTTTTCTGTTTATGTTATTTTAAAATATAATCAGAAACTTTCAGGGTAATATTGTGTTTTAGAAATTATCTCATATAAGTACACACTTTAAAAATGAGCAAACTGAAGGGATTTAGTGATTTGTCCTAGGTGACATAGCTAGTTGGTAAAGAAATAGGAAGTTAAACTCAGTTTAAATGTCAGTACTCCTCCTCACAAACTTACCTTCAGAATTTCTCTTTTTTTCTACAAACGTCAACATTTGATTTTTTATATTCTATAATATATGCGTATTCTCTCACCTAGTTTAATGGAAACAGGCAAGAATGCTGTTGTCACATAACATCTGCTATGATAGTTGCGTCTTTAAAAAATTATTCTTTGGGGGTGAGTGCAGGGATTAGAATAGGAAAAAATAGTATATGTAGAATGAACTATCAAAAAAAGATATAGGTGAGAGATGATGGTAATTTTGTCAAGGAGAGTGTCAATGTACAAGCACAGATGATTCCATATTAGTTAAAATTAATAGGATATGGTGGTGGAATAGGTATGAAGTAAAAGAAAGGAGGTCATAAAGATAATTTTCAGATTTCTAAATTATATAATTAGAAATATAATAATATATTCACAGAGAGAAAATATTAGAGGATAAAACTATTAATTTTGGTAGGTTATGATGCAATAACAAACAATTCCCTAATTTTGGTAACTTTTGTAAGAATCAAGTTTAGATTTTCCTTCATGCTTAGAAAGGCAGACTCTGGAGTCAGACTCCCTGATTATGAATCCCAGCTACTACACTTACTAAATGGATATCCATGAGAAAGCTACATAACTACTCTGTCTCAGTGTCCTCATCTGCCAAATGAGGATTTTCAAGTGAAAAAAATAGATGTAGTTTCTTCGTACAGTTGTTGTAAGAATTAGATAACTTGCTATATATATAATTTCAAACTTGACTTGACACATAGCAAGTTTCCAATCAATGTTAGTTTATTTTATTACTATTACTATCCTCATTCCAGTGAAGAGACAACTGAAGTATAAGACGTTTAAATAATTTGTCCAAGATCACATAGGTAGTTACAGATAGAGACAGAATTTGAGGCCAATGATACTGACTTCAGATCCAATGTTCTTAATCATTATATTGAAATATCTCTGCTCTTCTTTCACCTAATCAATGCATGTGGCCCAAGGGGCCCTCAAACACTGGCATTCTACAACAAGCCTATTGTTGGAGCTAAGCATGAATGTCCTGTTTTTAACATTATTTCTGAAGTAATCCAGGTATACATAGACATTTGAAATATAGCAAAGCAAATTATCAGTGGAGAAAGCTAGGATATTTCAATGAGTAGCCTGAGCAATTAAATTTCCACTGGAAAAATAAATTTGGACCACCACTATTAAGTATATAGTTCTATTTCATATGATTCAATGACTCATGAATTCAGATCAGAGAACTGTTTAACTTATTTATTTAAATATTCCAGCATTATTAAGACATAATTGGCATATAGCATTGTGTAAATTTAAGGTACAATGCAATGATTTGATACATTATATATTGTAAAATGTTTTCGTTGCATAACTTTTTGTCCTCTTGACTCTTTTAAAATTCTCTTTTTGTCTTTGACTTTGGCAGTTTTGTTATAATGTGTCTTGTAAAAGATTATTTTGGATGGAAATTGTTGGGTGATCTATTAGCTACATGAATTTGTATGTCTCAATCTCTGTGTTTGGAAAATTCTCAGCCATTATTTCTTTATACTTTCTGTTCCTTTCTCCTTCTCTTCCTTTTGGGACGCCAATGATGCCAAGATTACTTTCCTTAACCATGTCCCATAAGTCTCATGGGCTTTTTAAAATTTTTTTTCATTCCTTTTTTTTTTTGCTCCTCTGACTGGATGATTTTAAATACTCTGCCTTTGATTTTGCTCACTTTTTATTCTGCTCAGTCAAGTCTGATTTTGAGGCTCCCAATTGAATTCTTCAGATGAGTCATTATATTCTCCAGTTTCAAAATTAGTGTTTTTTGTTTGTTTGTTTGTTTGTTTGTTTGATGTGTTTTGTCTCTTTGTTGAACTTCTCATTTTTTCTTTTTTGTATTTTTTTTGATTTCACTAATTTCTTTATGTGTACTCTGTTATAGCAATCTCAGCATCTTTAAAATAATTATTTTGAATTTTTTGTTAGGTAGTTAGTTCATATATATGCATTTCTTTGGGGTCAATTACTGAAAGTTTATTATGTTCCTTTGGTGATGACATGTTTTCTTGATTCGTCACAATCTCCATAGCTTTGTATAGGTGTCAGCGTTGTTGAAGAAGCAATCATCTCTTTTAGACTTTATGGGCTAACTTTGGTGAGGAAAGACTTTCATCTGTGGGTGGGGGCATGCTGATGTGTGCTGTGACCCCAGGTCTAATGATGCAGAGTGTCAAGTACAGGAGTATGTGGTAGCTCTTGGTCCAGGAGGGCATGATGTTCTGACAACTCAGGCCACTGGATCTGCAAATCTACAACTGTGTCTTTTTTGCCAGGCACTGCAGTGGTCCCCAGTTGCTACAACGGCTATTGGGGTCCTCAGTGACACCTCCAGATATATCAACTAGGGACCAGAGTAGGCACTAGTGGTGGCTGGAGCTGTTGGTATGGATACACTCAACTGTTTGGAGCACCAGCTGGTAACAGGGGCTAGTTGCAGACATACATGTGTAAGTGGGGACTAGGACCAACGACAAGGGCCAGGGCCAACTGTGGGCACTCTAAAAGCTGCAGGGCCCTAGCTTTTGGCAAGTACCCCTTGGCTTCAGGGTCTCTCCAGAAGTGTGTTGACAACCGAAGATGCTATTGATGAGAGTTGAGACAGCAGGATGCAAGTACACAGGTATAGGATCTAGATGCAAGTGAGCCCAGTAATGCAGACCAGTACAGAAGTAAGGGCAAATCTGGGCCAACAAGCATCTGTGGGAGCCCTGACTCTCACTATGCACTGCTGCAACTGCAGGGTCTTGCCATAGATGCACAGCAGTAAAGGTCAGTTGATGAGTCAGACCAGGGGTTTACGGGTACACAGCTAGAGGAGTTAGATGCAGGTGAACCCAGAGGTGCAGTCCAGTGATAGGAGTCAGATTTAGTCCGACAAGGTAGCTGTGGGGCTCTGTCAGTCAGTGTGAATGCTTGTGGCTACAGGGTCTCATCATAGTTGAAGACACAGAGGGGCAGGGAAGAACCTCTTTCACCTGGCACAAATTAAATAACGGAAGAATAGACCTAAATATTCAACTAAAATAAAATTATTTATTAAAAGACTGAATTAAGAGAATGACAAGGAACAGAAAGAATGAAAGAATATATTTTGAATCCAAATAATTATCATAATAATGATTTTTCTAGAATATATAAAGAACATCTATAAATCAATTCATAAAAAGCCCAAAAGAAATATGGGTAAAATAATAACACAGAAACTTCACAAATGAGGTTAACTAAATAATATATCAAAAGTTAGTTGCTTAATGATAACTCTCATTAGTAACCAGGAAAATGCAAATTGATATAATGAATACATGTTGCTATTATAAACTGAAAAAGGTGGCAAAATATTTTATAAAGTTTAGCAATACCAAGTGCTAGCAAAAATGTGAAGTAATTGGAATTTTTTAATATTTCAATACTGCTAAACTTATTAGTATGATTTTTAAAATAGCATTATTTAATATCAGTTGATAGTAAAAAGCACATACACAATGACCCAGTATTTACACTACTAGTGGTATACACTGGATAAAATTTCTCAAGTTTTAGAATGAATGAATGCACAAGAATGTCCTCAATAACATTGTTTGTAAAAGCCCCAAATTAGGTTGATATCATCAACTGAACAAATGAATGAATGTTTTGTGGTATATTCTTACAATAGTATATGCATGACAAAATATATTTAACTGAGAAACATTTATATAAACTGACAATTAAATGGAGCTATGTAGAATAAACGTAATGAAAAATACTTTTAAAACTTTTATGGTTAAAATAAACTCTAATTATATTGTCTAAAAAAATCTTCTTAGCCTGTTTTTGTATTCTCATAGATTTTTTATAAAATTCATGGATATTATTTCTAAATGTCCCTTTAACTATTTTCATGATTCTCTTACTGATCGTGGAAATACCCTGTCAAAAAAGACAAATAATGATTCTTGTTGAAGCAAATGAGACTTTATGACATCATACTTTGAAAAGCCAACAAATCTGTAATCTTATCAAGTTTGACAGTTATGAAGGGCATTTCAAAAACTGATTGTATCTGCTATGGTTTTAAGAGGGTTATTATACAGCTAGGGAAAAAATGTTCTTTAAATCTCTTCTCTAGGGAAGGGACTCTAAAGAGGTTATTCTTAATTCACAAATACTGTCACTCTTTTCTTTATATTCAATATAGATTATTATGAAATATGCCGTTTTCTACCACTCTAAAATGAAATATTTCGTGTTATACATATAGATTTAGCTATTTTTCACTATATCATATGAAATATACGTTGCTTCTAATTTCTGAAGTTTTAATATCTTTGTGTTTCTATTCTGCTATACAAATTTAAACACTTAATTTTCATGGTTTTTAGTAATTAAGTAATAACTTAATGTTCAGGTGTAAGACCTTAATGACAATTCAGTGTTATTGGTATTTATCAGTTAAGTAAATTGGTTCTTATTTATGTAGAAAGCATAGTTACTTCAGCCACATATGCCTTTGTTTTGCTTGCTCGGAATCTATTTATCACAGCCCAACTCTCAAAAATGCAATTTGTGTAATTAAAAAAATATTTTGGAACCTGCAAACCATTTTTTGGCATCTCTATTTTGAATATTAGAGAAATTAATCTTTTGCAAATGTATGCAGTCTGTTAACAATGAGACGAAAGGCAGTCTCAGCCTCTCTCAAAAATGGAACTTTTAACCAGTTAATCTGTAATTACCTGGTCAGCACTAGTAAGGTAATTCACCTGATAGACTTCTTCTGTCCCCATAGGAAGGTGACCTTGCCTGAAACAATCTACACTTTTCTAGAAACTTCTTTTTCCTGCCCATTTCTTCCTATAAAAGCCTTTTGTTTTGTACAGCTCTTAGAAAGTTATTTCTCTTTGCTAGATGAAATTCTACCTGATTCATGAGGTGTTGAATAAAGCCAATAAGATCTCTAAATTTATTCAGTTGAATTTTGTTTTTTAAACAAAAACGAGTTTTTTTATCCAATATTTTCTCCCAGTGTATGACCTGCATTTTCAGTCTCTTCATAGTGTCTTTGTATAGCAAAAGCATTTGGCTTTAATAAAATGGATGTATCTATTTTGTGGAACATGCATTTGATGCTGTATCTAAAAATCTATCACCAAATCTAAGGTCACTTAGATTTTCTCCTAAGTGTTTACTTTTAGAAGTTTTGCTGTTTTTCCTTTTATATTTAGGTCCATGATTTATTTTGAGTTACTTATTTTTCAAAGTTTCGGTTTTTTGTCATATGGATGTCCAATTTTTCCAGAACCATTAGTTAAAAAAGAAATTCTTTCTCCAATGAATTGCCCTTAAATTTTTGTCAAGAATAAGTTTAGAATAATTGTTTAGGTCTTCTTTGGACTCTCTTATTTCATTGTTGTCTAAATCTATTATTTCACTAATACCATGCTGTAGCTTTAAAATAAGTCTGGAAATCAGTTAATGTTAGTCCTCCATTCTGTTCTTCTTCAGTATTTTATTGGCAATCCTGGGCCCTTTTGCCTTTCCATCTAAATTTTAGTCAGTTTTTCATTGGAATCTGTTGAATATAGATCTACAGAATTGATATTGGGGAGAATTGACATCTTATGAATAATTTGCCTTCCAATCCATGAACATGCATATCTCTCCATTTACTTAAATCTTTGATTTATTTAATCATTGTTTAATAGTACCTACCTACAAATATTGTACATATTTTGCTTTATGTAAACTATTTTAGGTAAGTTATTATAAATTATACTTTTAAAAATTCCAAATTTTAATTATTTATTTCTAATATAGGAGAGCAATTGATTTGTATGTTTGACCTTGTATCGTGCCACCTTGCTATATTAATTTATTCCAGAAGGATTTTTGTAGATTCTTTGAGGTTTTCTACATAGATAATTATTTCATCCCTGAATGAAGATGTTAATTTTTTCTTTCCAATTTTTTGGAAAGATTGGAAATATTTCATAATACTGTTTCAATATTTTTTATTATACCTACCTAGGATGATGGTGTTGATGGTGTAATGTCGATATGGATTTTTTTCTATAATTTCTCTAATTCATAGATTTCTGATCTTTTTTATTACTAATTCTTTTCTCTGCTCACATTGCATTTAATTCATTATTCTCTTAGAATGAAAGCATAGATCATGGATTTTTATTTAATATAAGCATGTAATGCTATATATTTCTCTCTAGGGACTATTTTACCCACAAATTTTGTTATGTCGTATTTTCCTTTTTTGTTCATTTAGAAATGTTTCCCAATTTCTCTGTGAACTGACCTAAAATATTGTCTATATAAGTAAATTATTAATGTATACTTTTAGAAAGTATATATTCTGATAGAACAGCAGAGTGATTAATGGTGAATTTTCTGGAGATGAGTACTTGGTTTGCATCTGTACTTTACCATTTTCTAATATATGATCATGGAAAAATACTTAACCTCAGTGTGACTAAGTTTTCCTATTTGTGAAATGGGAATAAAATGAAGATATCTATCTCATAGTGTGGTAATAAGAATTAAATTCGTTCATACATATAAATGTCTTAATCATATTGTTACAAGCGGTAAACATGCCATATGTGTTAGCTGCCACTATTTGTATTATGATTATCACAATACATGCCTTTGTCATCATCATTCACAGCAATAGCAGTTGCATCAAATAAACTTGAAAAACATACTGAGAAGCAATATATGTAGACTGAAAATGAGAAGAGCATAATGTCATGAAGAGAAGTGGGTGGCTGGAGAAGACTAATAGATTATCTCAAAAGTTATCTTCTCACTATACTTCTTCTACAGCCAATCTCATCCACATAAATTCAGATAGAACCATAGAGCCTCATGTATTATAAATATATTTATTTATGATTACCAAATTCACAATTTTGAACCAGATCTCTCTGAACTCCAGCTATCTTAAGCCACTGTTTACTAAAATGTATTAATTAGAACTCAAAGGCTCTTCAGGCTCAGCATGTCTCTATCTCAATTCATAAACTTTGCCCTAAAATTGTTATTTTCCAGATCTTTTTTTAGTATTAAACCATTCATCATTGTTTATAGGCCAATACCTTCCATTTTAAATCTATCAGGAAGTCTCATTAATTTTTCCCTCTAAATGTTGTTAAATTTACATATTGTTACAATTTGCATATTACTCTCTTTCCTTGGCATCATCATTTTAGATCAAAAAATCATTTCTCATCTGGTCTATAATGGACCCTTAACAAATCTGACATCCATTCTCAATGCTTCCAGTTCCATATCTATATTTTAGACAGAATGGTCATTGACAAATGCAAACCAGATCATATTACTCCAACACATCTCTCTTCATTACTAAAAAATTGCTTGCCTCTCAATTTCTTTGAAAGATTTTGGCCTATTTCCCCATTCATATTTATTATCATGTTTTCCCTGTTTTTCCACATCCTAGTCACACAGGCCTTCTGGCACTTACTCAGATGTTTTCTGCTCCTATAGCCAAAGTATCTTTGCACATATTTTCTCTGCCTGGGATCTGCCCTACTTGTCTTCAAATTAATAAATTCTGCTCATTAATCAGACCAATTCAAATGGTGCTCCTTCACAGAGCCTACTCTGACAATATTTCTCTGTTTATGTTCTCAATGTTTCTATCACATAGGTTCATTTACGTATGTAATTTTGTGATTAATGTCTATCTCTCCATTATACTTTAAATGTAAGTGATCAGAGACAGTGTTCTTTATTGTTCACTACCACATTACCCTTAATCTGAAAATGTCTGGTCACAATAAGCATAAAATCACATTTTAACACTTAAAAGATAAGTAAAGGAATAAAGTCCATTTTAGAGTGACATAACTTAGAAGAATCAAACATTATTCAAAGGAAAAATTAGCAAAATATTAACTTTGTAAGACTATTAACAAAAAGAGTGAGGTCCTGGTCATTTAATTTATCCTCGAATTGATGTGTTTTTGACTATAAATACAAATTACTTTTCTCTATCTAACCAAAGTGAAAACCATTATATTATAATGAAAAGAGATCTAGACCGAAGAAGAAAAAAAAATTGTGTGTGTGTGTGTGTGTGTGTGTGTGTGTGTGTGTGTGTGTGTGTAGGAAAATGAGTTCTTGTCTTGACTTTTGCCAAAAGAATCACACATAGAGCTGTTCACAACTCTGATAATCTAAAAAGAGGCTCTTCTGGAACATAATTCTTGTCTCAGGAACAGTTTCTCATTAACCTACAACAAATTATTTCAAATAATTAAATATATTTTCTTTATTTGGGTTTGATTAGAAGCACTTTCAGAAATAAGAATTTGGTAGTAAGATTATTTGGGAAGTAAACCTAGGTAACACCTATAGGAAACTGTGGAAGCAAAATGGGAAATCTAGGAATCGATGTAGATTATGTACTGCAGAATTATGTCTCCCACAGATTAAGGGACCTGGAGTATTTGTTCATTAATATCCTTTAGTCGTTGGCTGACAATTACTCCTGGGGTGGATGTTAATTCCTAGTACTTCTGCCCTGCCCAGCAGGTGGACAAAGTGGAAGTGGAGTCTAATCACGAGGAAATTTCAATAGTTGAAAGATAGACCAGTGTATACTTGCCTGGGAAAGCCCAAAGAGATATGGGTGAAATATCAAAATTGTCTACTACAGTCTACTCCTTTTGCTGCAAAGATTCACTCATGTCTCATAAAAAGATATTCTTATAGCTCCCATACCATTCATTCAACATGTACTTCATCTTTGGCCAGCACTTCCATTTTCTTGAGTTTATCCCTCAGTGGAGTAACTCAGACTTTAATTTCCAAGAGAATGACTATTGCTTATTATTCTCTTTTCAAGCCATTTTGCTGTAATTACCCATTACTGAGCATAGACTAAGAAACCATAGTGAATTCCCCCATTTCCAGATATACTCTTACTTGTCCCTGTTATGTAGCATCAACCCTATCTCTTATGATAATAAGAGTAATTTTTCCTGCCAGTATAGTATGCCAGGAGTGTATTTCTTTACTTGCCTCCCTGTCTCCTATAAAACACTTTCTGTATCTCTTAGTAGATGCATGTGTATGTGTCTCTATAAAGTTGCATGCCGGAAGCTGGGTTTTGAATGATAAATAGTTCTTTGCTACAGAAAATCTGGTCTTAAGCCAGCAACATAAGATCTCTGCTACTAGATTATTGGACTTTTCCTTGGAACTTGCCAGAAATGACACTTAGTGTTCTTATTTTATCACATATTTGTCCCAAAGAATGAGTCTGTGCAGAACTCTCTTTTGCTCTTTACCCTATTCTATACCAGTGATCTTCTGAGTCACTAAGTGTGTTATTAAATCATCAATATCCTAAGAAGCTCACCTAATATCTTTCTTAGAGATAAGGGTTACAAGAAGCAATAACTTGTTCTTTATCTTAGATGGAATATATTAGATTATGTACTTCTATGATATTCACTAATAATGTAGTCCCCTGTACCTCTGTTGGGTTTATTTTATACCCTATGGTGCTCATGTCTCTTACTTTGCCATAGTTCTTTCTATTATGTCTTTCCCAGATATGATTAAAATAATATAATCAATATAAGAGAACAAATTGAGGTTCAATAAAATATCCGATGATCAAGTTTTCTATGAACTATATTGTGACAAAGAGTAAGAAAATATAGTTATATCATAAAACAATGAAGATGTATTACTGTCCATTCCAAAGAAATACAAATTGTTCTGTTCCTCTTTCTCCATGGGGACAAGAAGAACACATTTTCACAGATCAATAGCTGCATATAAGTGCCAGAAGCTTTCCTGATTTGTTT
>NW_011888997.1:1846768-1860821 GCF_000151845.1 Pteropus vampyrus | reverse complement strand
TAACTATCCTTGAGCTCTGTATATTTGTCACTCAAAATAGGTTTAAAATTGAAAATACAGTAAACAAAGACCATATAAGTAAAAAGCAAGTATTTGGATATTTGACACCATATTGATTAAGTAGGTAAAAGCATTAAACACAGATTATGAAAGCTAGTTTTATTGAAAATAAAGTGGTCCATAGTTTGTAATTAAATAAGGATGGAAACGATTATTTTATATGCCAATCAATTTGTAAATAAGAATATATGACTGTGCATTAATAAAATTCTCAGAATATATATAAAAATACATTTACATCATTTGAATCATTGGCATGGCCTATGGTAATTTATAGAACTAAAAACTAGATTTGAATAAAATATTTTCTTTGTTCTTTGTTTTAGCAATTCATCTTGTCAGATTGTAAAGGATTAAAATCACTTTCCAAGTGACCTCTTCATAAAGCATGAATTCTACTGTGAAAGCAGAACAGAATTTATTCTTTATTCTGGTAAACAGACAAACAAAAATTATTGTTGTACAGATTGCCCAAGTAATCATTAATCTGCACCTGCAATATATATTTGTCTATCTAATAATTATTTATAAGAAATAAAATTGATCCTGGGGAACTACTACAAAGTTCTGGGCATTCTTTTTAAACAATGTACTTCTGAGTCTTTTGAAGACAATCCAGTGTTGGCAGTAAATAAGAGTCATCTAAAGTTTCTTCACTATGAGCCAAGCTTCCACTTTTGCAAATGGAGGATGTCTACAGGCCCCTGATATCTGCAGTAAGAGTTCTTCTATATCCCCAAATTTGCTGTCTTCCAACTAATATACCAATGCCCTTATCGATTCATAGTCATATGTGAAAGGACAATAAAAAGGAGAAAGTCATTTGCACTATGGCTCATGGATTACCCAATCTCTGATGGGCTGCTGTTTTTCTTCAATCCCTTTGACCCATAGCCCTCTTCAGGTGACATAATACACTGCACATATTTAAGGTGTACATTTTGATAAGTTTTGACATGTATTTATACCCTTGAAACGATTAACACTGTCAAGATAATGTAAATGTCCATCATCGTGAAATTTGCCTTGTTATAATTCCCCCATCCCACTCCCTTATTTCCTCCTACCTCCAACTTCCATCCTCGAGCAACTACACATCTGTTTTCTGTCACCATAGTCTAGTTTAAATTTTTTAGAATTTGGCATAAATAGAATATACAACACATACTCTTTCTCATGACTTATTTTACTCAACATTATTTTTCTATTCACTATATATCGTATATAAACAGACCATTTTTATTACTGTATAGTAGTCCATTGTGTGGGTATATCACATTTTTAAAAATTCATTCATCTGCTGATGATCATTTGTGTTGTTTTCAGTTTCTAACTATTAAAAATATAGCTTCTACAAACATTTGTATAAAAGTATTTGTACGTACACTCATTTTCATTTTTCTAGGTAAATACCTCATAGTGAAAAGTCCACACCTTATGGTAGGTGTGTGTTCAATAGTTTTAAGAAACTATCAAACTATTTTCCAAAGTGGCTGTACAATTTTACATTTTATAACGATATACAAGAGCTCCAGTTTCTCTTCATGCCAACTCTTGGTATGAAGTTTATTTTTTAATTTTAGACATTAAGATAGATGTGTAGCAATATCTCATTGTAATTTTAATTTATAATCTCCTAATGACTAATCATACTCAGCATCTTTTCATGTGCCATCCATATAGTTCATACTGCCATCCATGTATTCTTTAGTTAAATTTCTGATCAAAATTTTGCTCATTTCCTTTTTGTTTGTTTGTTTTTGGTAAATTAACATCCATACTAAACAAATCTGAAAGATACTACAACTGAAATCTGCTTGAATGTTGTGAGTTCAGATTTTTGAAACATGATGTGCTTACAGTACATTTACACTATGTAATCATTTTGCAATCATGATGTACAAACCAATTGTTTGGTATAAACAAATAGATGATTCTCTACATTTTTATTGCACTTATTGTATTAGCTAGTTACCTTGGTCTTATAGAAAAAAATATACTATTATTTCTAATATACTATTAGTGCTCCTTCAATGCAGTAATCAACAGCCCTGTATATTTGTTCTTCCATCAACTGACAGAAAAGTTGGCATATTTTTTAAATAAGAAAATATCTTATTTTTATGTAAATAAAAGATAATTGACTAAATAAAATTTAAAAAGACTTTTGTGATCACCAGCTATTTACAAAGTATTGCTTTTTGTTATGATAAAAATAGAAATAAATATATATTATATGGATGAGAATCCAGTTCACAAAAGCCATATTTCTAAATATTTATGTATCAATCAAAAGTATTTCTAGTAACTTTTTCTTAATGTTTTCAAAATGCCATCTTTGTTGCAATTCATGTCAAAAGTTTAGTGAATTATTTTTGGATAGACATTTTTGCATGTATTTTTTATTTTAAGAGTTGTGCATGTCAAAAACATCAAAGGTTTTGTAAACGGTAGTGAATAATTTTCTTTTAACACATTTTAAATCATCTGTGTCTTTCTTGTTGAGTGATTCTGAAAATTCCTAATAAATTGATAAAACTTATTGCTATCTATTTGTTTATAGTATATAAATCCTGCAGTTTTAAAAGAAATAACAATTACCATCTGTATGTTAAAGTGCCAGTGATGTGTAATTTGTACTGGTTCAAAAAAAATTATAACACAGAGAAAAACAAAAACATGTTTTGTAACTCAGATATTTAAACATATAATATGCTTACTATTTTATAAGCACAATACAGTTTAAATTATCTTAAACATATGAATAATTAAGTGCAGATTGAACTTCCAACTGGTATATTGATAAGCCAACTTTGGTTTTAATATACAAGAATCCAAGTGTGTATGTTTTTCTCTGTGCATAAATGCCTCTGATGGATACAAAAAGACGTGGGGAAAAAACTGCATCCACTACCTGCAACTCTTCTCCTTCTTCTATCTCCTAAGAGAGGAAATGTAGTACATCTGAAATTCACAATTTCCAACAAGATTTTGGTGAAACAGGAATTCCTCACACTGAAATTTTTAAGTTGTTATTTTTAAAAAACAAATTGCTCTTGAGGAGGAGAGGGCATTATTATTAAGTAATCTTCAGAAACTTGACGTAGAATAAAATCTGAATAGTGTAATCTCATTGAAGACTAGGGTTGATTCCAATGAAATGTAAGTCCTTTTCATCCTTTTAGTAAATAAAAGACACATAGATTGATGTCACCCTCTGTTTACTCCACCTACCAAACTCCTACTCAACCTCAAGGTAAGGTCCAGATTCCACTTATTTTCTTAAACCTTCCTTGATTTCTTTAGGGTATGTTCTCTATTAATACATAATGAATTATTATTTATCCAATAGACTATAAATTTCCTGACTTCAAGTACTGCATCCTTTTAGATAATTATCACATATGTATCCATAAATACTACTAAGTTGTTATTCTAAGTTTGCAACAATGAAAAATAAAGTCACTTGAGGAGATGGGAAACTCAAAGATTAGCATAAAAGATAGAAAAAATAATTAAACAGCAATATAATATATATTCTGGCAGACATATATACATGATAATCTGGAGATCATCTGTTTTCAGAAATGACTATTTACAGATCTATGGTCAAGGAATATTACACATAATGAATTGACAGATGAAGGAGAAATAAAGACAATAAATAAGAATATAAGCTATAAAAGAGTTAATATAATTAGTATTCACAAAAGAGTAGTTATTTTAAAATTTTGTTAATAAGATTTAAGCAAATAGTTACTATATAATTCTGAGATTTTATAAGTAACATAATTAATATGTCATTAAGGCCCATTGTTAGTTTCACTGGGAAATTGCCTTTTCATTGCATCTGTCCAGGCTGGATACAATTCATTTTATTGTTGTCATAACTCACTTCTTATGGTTTTATGAAAGCGTATGTAGTAGTTTCACCTCTGGCTCTACCCTGTGTAATACTACATCACAAACTCATTTAAATAGTTATATTAATGATTTTAGAAATCACTACAAATGTTTGGCAACATCATTGTCGTTAATGTCTCAAGGGAGCCATACAAGAGAGTTTTATCAGCTTGAGGCTGAGGTATTTGATGAAGTAATAACAAACTAGCTCTGAATTGTCTTTCATTACCCTTTATCTCTCCTAGAGAGAATATAATCTTATTCAAATTATAATAGCCTCTGTTATCAATGAGCTTTACTATTTATTTACTTGCATCCAGACATGCAAATGAACACACATTCTGCTTTTTTCGACCTACCTGTAATGAAATTTCTTCACTATCAGAATCATGTACAATCACAAATTACAAACTAGTTACTAGTATAATTTGCTTAGGGTAAAAAAAAAAAAAAAAAAAACCCCTGCTTATTCTTTAATATACTATCTTGATTAAAGGAGTAAAATCCAATCATTCGGGTTGAAATACAGTTATACTAAACAACTTTTAAAACAAGATGACTTTTTCAATTTGAGAGTAGTTTTGTTTTGTTTTTCTCTTAAGCAAAATCTGAAGTTAAATTGTGCTAAGTCTAACCTAGGTTAAGTAGAAAATTGTTAGACTGTGATACTCCTGCTCAACATAGAACACTCAATGTCTAAGTATTTACTTTTTTGTTTTAGCTTAATTATCTTTATTTATAATAATATTCTTTATTTTTGTATGAGCTAGTTAATTTCAAAGAACTTTCATTCTTTTTGTCATTTTTATCCCCTTAACAAATCTGGAAAGTGAGGCGAGCAGGTATAATTATGTATAGTTAACAGAGAAATTATAATTCAGAGATGTACTTTGATGTCATGTAAAGAGAATCATAGACGATGAAGATATTGTAATAATTAAAAATTTTGCTTACCTTGTTTCTGTCGTCGATTCATATGGAGACTATAGCCAAGAAGTTAAGAGAAAATTAGGATTTGGAAGGGCAGCAATGGAAGAATTAGTAAAGATTACGAAGAGCAAAGATATATCATTAGAGACCAAGGCTAAGATCATCAACACCCTTATGTCCCAATTACTAGGTACAGGTGTGAAAGTTGGATAGTTAAAAAGGCTGATAGGAAAAAAATTAATTCATTCAAAATATGGTGTTGGAGGACAGCTCTCTGGATACCCTGGACTGCTGGAAAAATGAACAAGTGGGACCTATAGCAAATTAAGCCTGGAATATCACTTGAGCAGGGTGGGAAGTGAAATGACAAAACTGAAGCCGTCCTATTTGGGGCACATTACGAGAAGACAGAGTTCTTTAGAAAACAGAATAATGCTGAAAAAAATAAAAGACAGGAAAAGAGGAAAACCAAATATGAGACGGATTGACTCAATAAAGAACCAAGTCATGAGTCTACAGGAGCTGAGCAGGGCTGTTGAAATCAGGACACATTCATCAATTTGTTGTGCTAATGAATGAATAATAGCTACTAAGTCATCTCACAACTCTAAATATATTCTAACCATCAGTAAGAGAAAGCATTTGGAATTAATAAAACTAATATTCATTATATCAGGTTCTTTTCTTGGTATTAAATGATTTAAATACCATACTATTATCATTTTTCAGAAAAAAATGAGGCACAGAGAAAGAGCATTTCTAAGAGTTAATAATTCTCAATACCAAGATTGAGTACATAGTCTTAAACACTTCACTCTATGAAATTTCTCTTGACACTATTTCAAGAGATTATGAATATTTTCTTTGGATTATTATAATTATGATTATTATAATCACGAGATTTCCTTTGAAAGAGTATAACTATTTCTAACACATGAACATAGAAAATAATATGGATAAATTCCCTTGGGTTGGGCGACATGAAGTTCATTATTTTACTTGGAATACCTTGAACAACTTATATTCTCCTCCTAATTCTACTATCTGCTGTTCTTTCTGACTGGTAAGTAGTTAAATACTTGTCCACATACTCTGTCATTTTTTTGTTTACCACGAGAAAACATACTAGTAAAGCATAAATACAGGAAAAAAATAAATATCTTAATTCTGCAATGTTTATATTTAGTATGCTTTGGAAAGCTTGTATTTATACTTAGAAGAAGGAGGAAGTCCCATCAAAATTGTACGACGAACACCAGTGCTAGTTGCTAATAAAATTAGAAAAGTTTCTAAGATATACATTTTCCTATGTTTTAAAATTAATAATTTGAAGCTAATATTTTGACATCATAAATATTAGTTATCAAAAAAATTGGATATTGGGTAGGAAAAGAGGAAGACTTATACAAGACTTTTTCACATACTATAACGGTGAGCTCTTCTTTGCCTTTAGGTAAGAGGAAAGATATGAGATAGCAAAACCATGTCATTAACTTGCAAGCCTCATGAGGATAGGATGTATGAACGCCATGAAGTTCTGGACCCTGCATCCAGTATGCAATATTTGGGAAATAGTGGAAGTAATAATTCTTCTACTATTTGATCTATATCAGAATCATTTAAAGTACATTCTGCAGAGCACATAAGTAAATTCTTAAGAAATGTTATACAAAGCAAGATTTCTATGTCAGATACATTTAGGAAATGCTTAAATAAAGTTAATCAAGTGTTATTTTTGAAAAACTTCTCGGAACTTTTAGTATATTAATGAGAGTTGTAAGTATTCGAAAGTCAGTTATATGTTACTGTGTTTCCCAAGTTAACTTGAATTCAAAATTACATTTTCATGAAAAAGAATGATGTGCCTTGAACTTTACTTGGGATTACTGATTATTCTGGTAAATAATAATAGGAAAAGCAAATTGGTTTATCTCATTCACCAGTTAATAATGTAAAAGGAGTATTATTGTGGTTGTGATGGGTGGAAGATAGATGGAGAGAACTGATTTGGCAGGCTTTTGATATAAGAAACTAACAGTTTCTACAGGTAAGATTCTCTATATTCAAATATAGGTTATGTAAAATTACTATTACCTTAGAAAAAGAATTAGGGTAGATTAAGCTGTATTTGAGGATATCAAGACAGTTTCTAAAAATATATTTTAAAAGAGACTTTTTATACCTAGATTACATATTCCTTTTAATCCTGTTTTAAATTAATGATTGTTTTTGTGTATCATTAAAAAGATTTGTAAAAAATCATTTTTGATTGTGAAAAGGATGTGTATTCTTATAAGCTCTCTTTTTCACCTAAATGACAAATTTAGCTTTAGACCTGAGATAATTCTAAGAATAGATACCATTTTATCAAGTAGCAGTTTTTCTCAAATGTAGACACTGGTACTTAGGAAGAAGTAGCTTTGCAAATTCAATCTATAAAGTAGTAGAACAGACTAAAATTCACTAGGTAGGTCTCTTCCTGTCTCTGTGATATGTGACAAATAATATACAAAAGAGACAAGTACAAAACTTATTTTATAGAATTTTTTGTCTTGTCTTGGAAATGAAGAAAATGATTCCAAATAAATGAAAGATCAAATCACAAATAAATAAAAGATCAAATAAATGAAAGATCAAATGAGAACACTGTTACCTCACACTTCTCACCTTGCCTACAAGCAAGCCCATAAGCTTCCTTAATCTAATGCCCAGAGCAAATATCTTAAGGGACACTTCCTTAGAATATTGGACATGACCTCAAAAGTGATTAAAGATGTATGGCAATGCCTGGCAGAATATTAGAGGAGTTAATATTCTGTATAGTATAATAAGGTAGGAAGAAAAATATATAAAGGAAAGAAAAGGGAATCCATAGAGTTTGACAAATTAGTTAATATAAATGTAGTGTTTGGTAAAATTTTTGGAGCATCTAAAGAAAAGAACTCTAAAAATATATGTATATTATTGAAGTATAACACAGAGTGTATAAATCATTCGTATGCAGTGAAATCAATCATCAAAAAGAAAATATAGCCATATCACATGAAAATAATTTCTCATGCATTTGGGAAGTATAACTATAATATAGAAAGTGATTTCCATGATTTCCATGTATGAAATAGCATGAAATAGCTAGAGCAGTGATAGTTATAGAATTTCTTTTGTTTCTTGGTCTTTGGATCATGGAATCTTTTGATAATCTGGAGATCAACTACATTAGAAGATCACTCACTTAAAAAATTTCCATATTTAAATACACAAGGTTTTGCATTTAATTTCTCCTTAGAGACCACTAAGGAAATTCACAAATCTATAAAAAACATTAAATTTAGAGTCATATTTTTACAAACATTTCTTTACAAAAGAAAGAAAGACTGTTTAGAAAAAAATGTTCTCATTCTTTTGTAAAGAGGAAAGCATAGTCTTTTTGATATCTTTTAAAACATAAAGAGACAGAGAGTTTGCTTTACTGGGTAACTGAAATTAAGCCACCAAGGCTGAATTAGTCTTGCCTTTGAGCAGCCTCAGATTAATCTCCTAAATCATTTCAAATTCTTTTTTTTATTCTAGTCCCCAGATGCAGCATATTGGGCTCCTCTCTTCTCTCTTCTCTCTTCTCTCTCGCTCTCTCGCGCTCTCTCTCTCTCTCTTTCTTTCTTCCTCTCTCATTCTTGGGTTTTTCTCATTTTATCACTGAATAATACTGTGATAAAACACCAATTTCAGTCGTCAGGATCCAGTTGAAGCTAAAAGAAACTGCTCTAGCTTAAAAGAAAAACTCTTTGGCTGACAGAAAATTTTAAGACATTTCCCTGTCAAATTGACTTTTATCCATTTAAGCCTTGTTAGTAGGAGATAACACTAATTGATATATGACCTCACTTAACATTGTATTCTACCCAGAAAAACTAGGAAAAGATGCCATTTTAGACAACGTAAAACTACACGTGTATAGGCATTGTTAAAGCAAGATTATAGACAATAGTATAACAAAGATAAAAAACGGGGAGGTGTAATAGAAATTAAACATTTCTGGATCCTCAACGGTTAAAATATAATATCTCTGTGTTTCTCAAAATTGCTAAAAGAAAGGTTTATCTTCATCTCTACCCTTGCTCCTCTCCACTCTGAACTTCAGTAATTATTCAACTTCCAGCAAGTTATAAGATACCCACAGTAGCAGACATCACCCAGTAAGGCTTTCAGGTGAGTGCTCCTGATGCCACCTCTGGCAATTTCTAGTCTGCCCATTTCTGCTTGCCCATTTCTGGCCTGTCTCACACTGAGAATCTTTGACGTGTGTGTGTGTGTGTGTGTGTGTGTGTGTGTGTGATGTGCGATGTGCAATGTGTGGAAGAAAGAATGTCAGAGAGCAGTGGGAATAAGAAAATCTCTTTCATTCCAGTGTTCTTATTATCTTCCCACTATTATTATTAGAAAATAACAGCAGGGAGTTAGACCATAACTATTAGGGAGTAAGACCATAAGCCTGGGTTGAAATTTTGGTTCTAATGCTTTCTAATCTATCATCTGGAATTAAGCGCAGCATTTCTGAGCATCGGAAAATCTGTTTATCCTGATATATAAAAGTCCTACATTCGAAGCTATTGTAAGAATTAGATAATTGCATATACCATATCTAATAATGCTAAGCCTCAAGGTCCACAGAAAGTAGACTCAATATGAGTTAGTTTCCTTCCTTCTTTCCCCAGCTCTCACAAAACTGTATTTACTCTCCCCCTAGTGGCAGACCTCCCACACTCATTATTTGCATAAATTCTCCTCTCAAACTCTTTTTACTTCCAACAATCTGCCCAAAAGGTCAAAAAATGAGACAATGTTATATCTAAATTAAATACTATGGAGACAAACAAAATATAGACCTTATATAAATAAAAAGAATACAAATAAAAATGGAATACTTCAATTCGCCAGAAAAGAATATAAAAATGAGAAAATAAACAGCATAATTACAGAGAAAGAACATGAGCTGCTTGCCCAGCCTAGATATAATTTGGGTTCTGGTTGTCACGTTAAGTAGCATTATGTTGTTCATGCTTAATTTACTTCTGAGTTGTTTAAAAGGACCGGCTTTCTGTGTGTTTGTTTTGTGTAGACACATCTGTTGACACTGTCTCCATCTCATAGTTGAACTGCAAAAGATGGTGATGATTACAGATTCAATCATCTGCTTAGAAATAAGACTGTTCTCGAAGAAAAATTAGATTTTATGTTGCAAAAATCTCTTCTGTAATTTCAAACATTATAAATCACGTTATTATAGGCAGATTTGTTTATTTTAATGTACTTTATTTTTGATCAGGTTCTAAGGGATAGACACAGGGTGACTTTTTTGTTCTTATTATAAACAAGGTGAACAGTGTTGTCTAGCCATTCACCTATGCTTTTTATTTTTATTTGGCAAACACACCAAAAGCAAAACTTTCAGAATTACTAGTGAGTACAAATGGATTAAAATTTCCTTGTACTTGTACTTAAAAGTTGAATTCTATTAAAGAGAGTAAATTTTTAGCTGAATATATTTTTGAGAGCTAGACTTTTATAGCACCTTTCATTTCTACATTCAAATATCTCTTAAATACCCTGAAATTTTCATATTGATTAATTGAACTAATGTTTATGAAATAAAGCTTTCTTGAAAAAAATTCCTAGGAGATAATTAATATTGGACTTACAGAATTAGCTATTTGGTAGTGACTTTATTCCCATTTTCCTCCTTTTAACTTTGGTTATCTTCATTTGTTGTCTTTTACAGATAAGAAGCATTCAGGTCAGCAACATCAATAGGTTTTATTACAAAAAAAAGCAGATGTTATCATCACCTAGTCTATCAGTTTAATTAGAAATATTGAAATGTGCTATATTCCTGTTAAGCTTAAGACTGTGGAAAAGAGCCTGTTTTCCAAGTTCTTCAAATCCTTATACAACTACTATGTCAAAAAAAAAAAGAATCCTTTTTCACATATTAATGGGATCAGAGAAGAAGTGAAATTTTGGCATTTTCATTTTAAAACAAATAATCTACAGTGTTTTAGTAAGGTCTGATCACATTAAACATTGGTTTTAATTCTACAGATCACGGTACAATATTAGAGGCATAAACCACCACCCCCCCTTTTTTTTTTGCCAACAAAATAGGCCAATAAGCCCACAGTATGTTACAATACCAAGTGGACTGCAAAATTACAGGTAGTTAAAAAACAAAGGGTTATTTTCTTTCTTAAGTAATACTTCAGGGCAGTGGTCTCCTCCATATGGTTGTTCAGGGACCATGTCTAATGCCTTGCTTTCATTTTTAATACTTGACTTCCAAGGTCTCCTGTCCATCACCATTAAAGACAACTAGAAAGGGAGAGAAAGCATTAGACCTGCTAGTGGTATAGTGTTTCCACTAGAAATGAGCCAAAACTCAGTCCCATGGCCACAGCTATCTGTATATGAGAAACAGGGAAATATAGGCTAGTTATAAGCTTGTGCAGAAAAAAAAACATGGTGAACAGCTAATGTTTAATGCCATAGCCTGAACTCTAGTAATCAAATATCCATTCTTATATTTCTTTCCACACATGGAACATGCTGATTCTCCTTTCAAAGAGAAAATCTGCATTCCTGTCGAGACCAAGGTGAGTTACACCTTCTTCGACAGGCAATAGTTGAGCCTTCTATTCTTGGAGAAGGTTGCTTGATTAGACCTGAGTTGGCTCTCTGGTAGACTTTTCCAGAGGCCCGGCTCCTCTGGATCAGAGGCTCTTTGTTGTCTTCTTACTTCTTAGCCACATCTGAAGAGGGTATTTAGAGGTATGCCTGCTTTTGTGGTTGCTCAGATTTTGCAGTCTGATTCTAAATTACAGAAATTTGGAAGCATGTGTTGGTTTTAAGTCTTAAAAATCTAAAGTTGTTTTAAAACAAAACAGTGGTTTCCTTGGCTTGACTGGTGCCTTCCTCTAACATCAATTATACTTTCAATCTATTTGTAATCAGTAACTTTCACATATACACATCATAGAAAAATATTCTTCCCAAACAATTTCCAACTGTGCTTGTTTTATTCTCTCTTCAATGACCCTATCCTTTAAATTAATGGCAGCTACTCAGCAACATTGAGTTATCTAGAGATAGGCTTAGATGGGAAAATACTTTTATACATAGATTTGTGACTTTTTTTGATATGTTTGAAAGATTTTTTTCCTTGAAATTTTGATTGTCAGCTATGTTTTGAATTAGTGAAGCTGTTAAATAGAAAAAATTCGAATGATTTAAATGCCATGTAGAAAGTGCTGTTCAAATAGGCAAAGAATTGTGCATTTATATGTGTATACAGAATAATTATTTTATAGATATTTAGATATAAGTGCACATATACAATAATTCTAGGACATTCATTAATATTCTCTCTAATTAAAGTTCAATCTTGCTCAGAAGGAATATGTATTTCACCATATGTACTGATGCGCACTTATATGTGAGGCTAGATCCAAGGTGGAGGAGACCATCACATTTCTGTTTTAAATATTATCTAATTCTCTGTTTCTGTCTTAAATTGGAAAACAAGTAATTTAATAGAATGAGTCCACCGAAGCTACAGGAGTGATCGAGAACCAACTGGTAAATAAGAAAAGAGTATCAAATAAGGTATTTTTGTTATTATTGTTATTGTTATTATTGCTTTCCTTCTGGGATCATTTTTATGTTTCATATATGTATATCCTTTGAATGATGAATATTAATCAGAGCTAATTAATTCAGTCTTCTGCTGTGTGACTGCATAAGTTTCCAGGTGCTATTCTGTTTGATTTTGAAGTTTTACAATTAATGGATAACTGTAAAAAATATTAATGAATGCAAGCTCCCAAAGATAACTTTAGAATTTAAAAAGTCATGTTCAAAAGTATATACGGTAGTATTTGTTTATTTCTTCTGTCTGAGAGCTTTGGTGTTACTTTGCAACTCTGAGACTCCGTGAAATTAAAAATCTAATTTCTTCTCATCTTTTTGTGAAACCAAAGCTAATGATGCTGCTCTTTAAAGTGCTGCCTAATCCATGTTAATAGAGCACAAATTATTATTTAAGCTATAATAATCACAGAGAAATTCATAATGACTTTAATCAGTGTCTGCCTTGTTAATTGTAAAGGTTTTACTATAAAAAATTATTTAACAATTGGATTTAACTAGTTATAAAGTTTTACTAGAAATAGAGATTAATAGTTCCTATTGTATCTAATGCAGGATATTAAACATCATTATATTTATGTTAAAACTATGATATTCAGATGTTGATAACTATAGCCAAGTAAAGATTTGGAACTCATAATGTTTAATTTTTCTTCCACGTTTATGTACTTAAATTATTGTATCGACAAAAATATAGTGAAAGAATCTTTGTGACTAATAGAACCAAATATTTAAATATTATCATCTCCAAACAATAAGACACTAAAAAACATTTATCTCAATTCTACCAGCTCATACATTTTAGAATCCTCTTTAATTAAATTAATTAAAATAATTAATCGAATTAAAATATTTGGTATTTTACAATGATATACGAAGCTTAAAACTTGAATGCCCTGAGAATAAGCAAGTCACTGACAAAACTTCTCCCTTTTGTGTAAACTCCTGATATTAGACCCTTTTAGGAAAATTTATTCTAATAAAGAAAAGTAAGTGAGGAGATAGAAACATTTATTGACTGGTTTTTATCTGCTATACAGTACATCAATTGCTTTAAGAATGCTATCTGACTTAATGCTTCCAAGTCTATGAAATCAACGTTCTTATTTTCGTTTTCAAGTTGTGACAACTGAAACAAAGAAAGGTTAGTAACTTGCCACAAATCTTGCAGCTAGTAAGTGTGAAGCTTTAATTTGAAAAGCAAATATGCTCAAATTTTTCCAACCCAGTAGGCATTAAATATAGAAGTAACAGTGACAAACGGAAGGTTTTAAAGGACAAGAAGAGAATGAATATCTAAGAACAGGTTCATTGTCTTCACAAATTTCTGGTAGGGCAGCTCTGTAGATCCCAGAAATCCAATGACCATTTGTTTATTTGTTCATGTCTTCTCCTTCTGTTTTTTGTATAACTCATTTTTCTGTTTAGAAGTATCCATTAGGAACTAAGAGGAAGTACATGTTTG
>NW_011888997.1:1821247-1845813 GCF_000151845.1 Pteropus vampyrus | reverse complement strand
ATCCTATAGGTGACACGATTCTCTCTTGCAGGCTCAGGTATAGCCATGCATAGGTCCCAACTATGACCTTATTCAACAGGAATTTAAAAGACCACCAAGAGTTTCTTATTACTATGTGAGGGAACTGCGTACAAGCATGCAATCTGTTCTTTATCTAGAATTTGCAGTTGCTTATGTAACTCGTTATGTCTTCCTCCTTGTGCAGCTAATGACCTTTATGTCAAGGTAGTATTCTTCTAAGGAACTAGTGAAACTCTTAGTTCCTAGTATATATGAAGCCATAAACTAGGAAATATACATACAATAGCTACCAAAAAGTAGCTATTTTATAAGTAGTATATAAGATTTTAATTAAAACTCATTGAATATACAGATTAAATGACTTCTAGAGTATCTGTTCTATTCTTTAATTCCAAGCTCTCAATTCTTAAAGAAATATATATTACATTAATAACAAAACCATTCTTATTTCAAGTCTGCAGTTAAATTGTTAGTTGATATAGTTTATTTTGTGGCAACCATACTAGTTGTTCATCTCTTTTATGGTTGTGTTCTCTGAGTAGTTTTATATAAGTATTCTACTTGATCTAAGAGTCTTGTAACTTTAATATTACTATATAAGAGTGAGGTCCCTCTTTCAGTTTGAGAGGTGAAAGAACAATATTCAGTGTCTAGAAAAAGTAAACAGTTCACTCTAAATACCTAGAGAATTAGTCTTTCCAAGATGAGACAGCCACATACTTGCCCATAGCTTGTCATCCTCACTTATCATAGTGGTGAGTACTTCTTTCTTACTTTTATATAGCATATTATGCCATTCAAAATATGCTCTCATCACTTCTGTCCTTAAGGCCCCCAAAACCCTTGAGATAATAAAGAAAACTTATAAAAATGACTGGCTTTTCCAAGATAAACAAGTTGTAAAGATCTGCTGTACAACATTGTACTATAGTTAATAATACTGTACGGAACACTTAAAGTTTATTAAAAGATAGATCATATGTTATATATTTTTTTAACCACAATTTTTTAAATGAGGGACTTAGTCAAAATCATGTATTAGTGATATAATTAGAATGTAGTACTCTGATTCATAGAAATACATTCCTTCCTTCTCTCCATTCTCCCCTTCCTCATTTCCCTTCTTTGCTTCCTTCTTCATTCCTTTCCTCCAAATATATCATTATACTGACCATATTTCTCGCTACCACTATATTTTGTCTTTATTTTACTTTTTAGTTCTAAAATCTACATTAATGTTTATCAATGGAAGAGCCATTACACAGACACACTTCTTTGAAGAACATAACAAAACATAATTATATAACATTACATTTAATAAAATAATATTTAATATTTATTAGATATTCATCAAGTAGCAATCACTTTTTAGTTTTCTTAACTAAAAATTCTATGAGTCTAAGCACCTGTCATTCACAATTTACAGATGAGGACACCTAGGACATTGTATAACCAGTCCACCATTATAAAACTGTACAATAAGGGCAGTTAAGTCCAGGGTCTGAGTTTATAACTACTTTACATATTAAATCTATTATTCTTATCATTACTATAATAATACATGCACCACATAAGAAAACAAACAATAAACAAAAAGTATAAAATACTGATCTTTATTCCCATTATAGACCTCCATTTTATCACCACAGGTAAATACTATGAGCTTTCTTTTGTATTCTTCCAGAAATTTTTCAGGAAAAATACACACACAAATAAACAAACATATAAGATTTTATTAAAAGTATGTGCTGAGTAAACCTATATCTTCTTTTTCTACTTAGAGGCTTATGCTGTGCATGTTTTTATACCTTCTATTTTAAATTCTATATGTTTTTGAGACTTCAAAGTCAGTGTATTTTTTAAATCTCCTGATGGATATTTACATTGTTTAAAATGTTTTGTTCATTTGTGTACTTTTGCAAACTATCGCAGAATAATAACTAAAGTTGAATTACTGGGTGAAACAGCATTTGTGTAAATTTATACATTCTTTAGTATATTTGTATCTGTTTTTCTGCCCTCTGACCAACACTGTGTGTTATTAAAATTCTTCATACAAAGCACTTAAAGATTCTTAAAATGTATCACAAAGCTTTTAAATGTGTAGCTGCGAAAGTAAGAAAGTGTCATGTGGGAAATTATCTTCAAACAAAAGTAGCCTCCACGTACGCCAGCAGACAAGCTATCCCACAGAGCAGAGAACAGAAAGGCTCACAGAGCAAATTGAATGACTTGAGTCCACTTAAAGTACACAGCACAAGGAAAGTGTGTAAGAGATGGACAAATTAACAGACTTCAGATAGGATGCAATTAAATTAAAAGGACACTACTTGATTCTTGGAGTTTGCAATGTTCATATGTTGTCTCTGCCTTCGTCATGGATGCTACGAACCCAAAGACAAAAACTAAGGGTTTGAGTGTTTTTTGTAGAGGACTCATGGGGCCATGATGGGAGTCATCAAATGTTGACTGAATTTTGATTACAAGAATATTGACTGTCTCAAGTATATTTAGTGTGAGTGCATATTTAACACCCCAAGTACCTTATGTATATTTAGTGCCTTGTGAATATTAGGTAGATGTCTGCATTCTTCTAACCTTTCTTATATTCACACATATATGACCAACTTTATCTTTCTAACATGCATTACAGTTTACTAACTTACCTCTGCTTAACTCATGAGTTATCTCATTCATTCACTTTCTTTTCTTTCATAGCAGAATTGAATATTGTCAAATACAGAAAATTCACTTAATAGTAAAAAGAAATAAAAAAAAAAAAAGAAAGAAAAATCTCCTGGGGACTACATGCAGAAGATGCTGTAAAACCAAAGAAGCAATGGATAAGCAAATGTACTCTTATATGTATAATAATAACACATGGAATGGCATTATTTATCACAACAAAATTGAAAAAACATAAATGTGTAACTACAGAACATAGATTAAATAAGCTTTACATCCATAAAATAAAATAACAAAACTTAAGATATATATATTTTTTTAATACATATAATGTGTGAAAAATAATACTTTCTGGTCAGCTCCTGTGCAAAGGTAGACCTGCTTATTTTACTTCTTTTTTCAATATTTTAAGAATATAATAAACTTTAAATTAGAAGAATATGTTACAGTTACATTGTAAGATATTTTGTTATTTGAAGTACAGTAAATTCCAATACACAAATACATTTGCTTTCATGAAGTCCATAATTTTAGTCATGATTTCAGTCCTCACAACAAGTTCAAAAAGGTAGGAAAAAACACTTAAAGTGTGTTGTCTAGTCCAGCTTTCCCACATTCAAATTTATGTTCTGTATAAGGACAAAACTTCTAAATGTATTTAAATGGTCATTTCAACAGAAATATCATCTTTTTTCTTTAATATTCTTTATTTGTTATGAAAACATACAATAAGGAATTGTGATAAAGATTAGGCAGTTATATCATCTGCTATTTAAAAACTATTTAAGTATACATTCACCTTTGGGAAGATTTGTACATATGTCTAACCTATTGCTATTTATTTTTGTGAACACTTATTTCAGAAAGTGGCATTTTTATGATCCTAATTTCAAATTGTAGGTTAAGCTTTATTTCAGTTCAGTAATCTGATATGAACTTGCTGATATGATTTTCTTAAAATTAATGGAGACTTAATATTCTCAAGATCAATAATATCTTTCATTAGAAAAGTAATCTCAGTGCCTGTTAACTCCATTCAATTTCCTATTCTTCCATAAACATTTCCAGCATACTCTAACCAGATGGGCTCCTTTTCCCTTTCTCATTCTCTGTAGTATTAGTGGTTTATTCTTTCTACATAGCACCTGGACTATGTTATAACTGATTCTTAACACATGAAATATTTCTAGTTCATCATGCTGTTTTTTACTTATTGTGGATATAAACATATAAATATTTTAATAAATATTTATATTTAAAAAATCAATCTTCGATACATGCATTTTTGCCCATAATAATATTGTGAAGTCCATAAGGGTGGAGAAAATTAACATGCATAGCCTAAGAACATAGTAAGTACTCAAAAAACATTCATTGAAATTTCAGAATTACTCAAGTAGAGAATAATGCCTTGTGTAAAGTAGATACAGAAATTTTAAGTTGGCCCTTATTACCTAGCCCTCTGGTAGGAAATGATCATCTTGTAGAACAGTGCTTGATATCAAGATGTCCCACTCTTTCCTCTGCATTTGTTGATGTTATTTAGGGGGATCTTCAACATGGACTATACCATCTTGGTAACTGAGTAAATCTTAATAAAGGGATTGATAAATTGACACTGTATTTATAGAAGCATTGGAAATTACCATGTAAAAATACTTCAATTATTAAAACATCTCACAGTGTAACTGTAAGGTATTCTAATTTAATGCCTATCTGCCTCTTATTTTTTTTGATTCACCTTAGAAGTCATGGTTTTTTGAAGAAGTAAGATGTTGAGTCATTCTATTCTCTTATTCTTTCTTATAATTCTATGAAGACAAGCAAACTTCCGATGTTAGTTTGATGTCTTCTACAGATATTTCTATTCGGAAGATAATTCCTCGAGTAATTGAAAGTTACTATATTTTTTAGTCTGTATTTGTACATTGTTACCTTAGTGTATCCATGTCTCATGAGTTTGGTTAGTGTGAACATAACTATCTTAAAAGCCGAACACTACCAGGCAAAGCAATAAAATTGAGATAATGTTTACAAATGAAGAGTAGATCCTGAAATAGAATATACCTTGTAAAGTATTGCCTTAAAAAAAAAAAAGGCCACAGGTCTCTCTTAGATTTGGCTAATTTTCAACAACATCAGGGATGAAACATGCTCATTTTCTTCCAAATCCAGTGGCTTGGTTACTTTCACAACAATGGTATTTCTGTTTACTGAAATACTCAACCATGTAAGACATAAAACTTAAGAGAATTCATATTAGTTATTGTTATTCTTTTACAAGAGTAATCCCTTGCATGTTTTAAATTTTATTTAAAATTTACCTTTTCATCTGTGTGTTTATTTTCTCTCATGTCATAAGTAATTTGATAGCCAAGTGTGTGTGCGTGCATGTGTATGTGTGCGTGTGTGTGTGTGTGTGTGTTAGAGAAAGAGAGAATTTGTATGTGTGTAACTTATTTTTTTAAACCCTTCCCAGTAAAATCAGCAAGATTTTGCTTTTTTCTTCCCACGTTTGACAGATATAAACATGAAGATAAGAATCATGATAAGCTGTTGAATAGTTTATCTGTTTGTAGTTTAGCTTCAAATATATGACTCTAAAATTCCAAATAGATACATCACTCGGTGTAGTTCAGATAATTGATTCATAAGTCAGCTACATCAGGCAGGTTTTGATGGTATCTTTATAAATAGGCCGGAGCTTTCAAATGCCTGATGGTATCTCTCATGCTGACATGAAAGGCATTTAGAGGTTGGAATACGTTACCAGTACAACATGTATTCTAAATACTGTTCATGAGGCCTATTAACTTCCTACAGTACAAGTAACAAAATATCACTGAATGTAATATATTGAATGATAATACAAGAAATGCTTTTATAATTGTGTTTTAAAGAAGCAATGTAAGATATTGGCTTTCGTATTAGATGTTTAGAAATAAAAACACAAGCAATTTTAATATATTTAAGACAAAAATAATAATAATAAGAGGATTAAAAAAATCCAGAGACATATCCACCAGTACATACTGCTAAGGTGGGTTCTCATCTATTTGTGAGTCAAATTGAGCCCTGCCTTTACAACATGCACTCACTCAGTCTGTCTTCATAATTTCAGATGCATACACACACATCTTTTATCCTAAAATGAGGTGAAGAATTAGGAGTTTGCACAGTAAGATATTTATCAAACAACTATTAACAGACAAGCTTCTGGGCTAGAAGTAATATCTTAAAGAAATATATTTGGTAATTATAACCAGGTCCCCTATACACTTTGTGAATTTCTTTCTACTTTCTACAACTACTAAGGCCACACATTCTACACTACACATCATTATCCCCTGCATGCTGTTCTATCCTGAGTGCCAGGTCAGTCCTCACATAGAAAGAGGGTTTTTGCACTAATAGATTTGAAATACTTCTTTCCAGGTGCCCTCCTCTCACTCCACTCTGTACAACAAAAATATATACTCAACCTCTATAAACATAGAAGAAATCTATATCCATTAGAAGGAAATCAGAATATATCACCTCAAAATATACCACTTTGTCATATTGATTATTTTGAATTCAAGGCACTTCAGGTAAAAGAAGGACACTCTGACCCTCCCTTTTCTTCCAAAAGTTTTCTCAGCAAACTATATCAAAAAGCTCATAAGAAACAAACTGGGGAGGAGCCCCCGGAGTATCTCAAATGTGGGAAGTGTTACTTTCAGAGGGAGAGCTTTTTGGAGCATGAAGTCAGAAATTGTAGAAACCACTGGGAACAGGTCTCCACGTGCTTCGAGTGTGCCAGCAGACCTTCTGCTAGAGGATTGTGCACATGGTACCTCATACCAGGAAGATGCCCTATAAGTGTTCTTCCTGCTCTCAGCAGTTCGTGAAGAAGAAAGGCTTGCCGAGCAATGGAATCAAGCTACATGGAGGCCCAGACCCCAGGCCTATCCCACCTGTGCCAAGAGAGTCCTTTCCAGATTGAACTTGCTGTGTCCGGCTTTTATGCATGCAGGGAAAAGCTGAAAAGCTGTCTGTGTGCGAGGATTGTGGGCACCAGGCCTTAAGCCAAAATGGCCTTGAAGTTGCAGGTTGAAGCTAAGCGCAGGAATGAGAGGCCCCTGTGAGTTCTGTAGCCACGGCTTTACCCAAAGGCCAATCTCAACATGCATATGAGCACACACATGGGAGAGAAACCCTTCCAGGGCCACCTCTGTAGCAAAACCTCTGCATTTAAGCCAGCCTGGACAAGCACAAGCAACACCCAAACTGGTAAGAAGCCCTTCTGCAGTGAGCTCTGCAAACAGCCCTTCATGGAGAAAGGCACTTGGCCAGCCACCACTAGAGGAGCCGGTCTCATTTCTGTTAGATCCGTGGGAAGACCTTCACAGCGATGGAGCAGCCACGTGTGCTCTTCAGACTGAGCAAGGGGTGAGGAAGTTCGAGTGAGGAAGAGCTGAGGGTGGCTATGAGCTCACCTGGCAGGCCCACCTGTGGAGGCACGCAGAGAACCATCACTGGGTGGAGCACCATCCTTCAGGCAATGTAGGCTCTGGAACCTGGTCACTGGGACCAGAAGATGGTGCTGGTGGTGATGGTGCTCCAACTACCCGCCGGGTATCAGGTGGGCTTGGCCAAGGTTATTGTAAAGTCCCTGGCCGGACACCATCTGCGTCAGAGAGCGTTGTGAGCCTCAGGGGTCATACAGCCTTGCTTATCATTACAGCTGTCATCCTTGAGGACTGTGACACTTAGCCACCTCTGCCCACTTGGCCCCACCTCCCAAAAAACAATATGACTTTGGACTCAGAAGAAAAAAAAATGCTTTTCTCTCTTGAAAGCTTCACTCCTGACCTCAGTCAAGTCTTTGTTCAAAAGATTTTCTCAGGAAGTCCATACCTAACTCCATTGAAAATAGCAACCCCTCTTTCTCCCGCCCCTGCACCATGCCCATCCTTCTTGGCTTATTTATTTTTCTCTGTAGCTCTTATGTACTTAACCATTATCTAACATTCTGTATAATTTACGTATTTTGTTTATCATTGTCTCTTCCCATGAAAATGTAAACTTTATGAAGGTATGCAGTTTTATATTTTTTGTTTGCTGCTCTATCCCCAACATTTAGAACAAAGCCTGACACATAACAGATTATTCATAAACATTAATTGTTTTGTTTGTTTGTTAAAAAAATATGTGTTTTATGTTTGTAAGAGCAAAGATGAAAATGAAAGAAACACACCAAACTAATAATACTGAATAATCTGGGAGAGATAATTTGAGAATGGTATAAAAGAACTATCAGCATTTTTGTTCTTTATATTTTTATATTATTTATAAATGTTTTCTACTTATTAATAGCATGGGTTTCTATGATAAAAGAATATAATAAAACTATTAAAGAATAATAACACAGTGTACGCCATATAATACGCATTCAAATATTTCATTCAGTAAGTATTTTATGAGCTTTAACTATGTCCCAGACACTGTGGTAAGGCCCCGAGGAGCTGGTGGTGAACAAGAATCACAAGGACTCCTCTTTCTTGGAGCCTAAAGTAATGTTGTGTGGGTTTATTCATTGCATAAAGATTGCATGTTCTTTCTGTTTATAGTTACATTTATGTTTATGAAAAAAAGTCAAGCTGATTTCCAGATTGCTTGGAAAGGAGCACCAGGGAGGTTTCCAGGATGATGAAAATGTTTTGTATCATGATTTGACAGCAGCTACAAAGGTGAATACATTTGTTGAAATTCATTGAACTGTGCATTTAAAATATGTGCATTAATCAATTAATCAAAAATTCAAAGTACATACCTTTTTTTCTAAATTATAAATATAACACATGCTCTTGGAGAAAATTGGAAAAAATAAATCATCTATAAAATCAAAAATTAATAAATGTGATTAATAAGATTGGAGACTTGATTTAGTTTGAAAAATAAAAATCTATAAGATCTTAATAAAAATAAGCTGTGCATAGATTTTTATGTTTTATATAAAATTTTTTACTATGCAAATCAGCCTAATAGAGTCTTTCAATATTTGTAAATATAAAATATTCTTTAATTTTCATTTAATTTGAAAAGTAATTAATGTTCATTTACAGGAAATTTAGAAAGCACAGAGAAAAAATCATCCCAAAGCTAATAATAATCCTTTGCATATTACTTTGCAATTGTTTTTGTAGACACATTCATACATAAAAGAAGTCACATCTATCTATATTTTTATATTTTGCTTTTATATTTATTATCATAACATGGGCATCTCCCCATAAAATTAAGAACCATTCATAGAAGTGATTTTAAATGTGTGTATATTTTTCAGGAGTATTGAGGGAGTGCAATATGCTCGAGAGTAGTTTAGAGCCATCTTCATTTATTGGTGAATCCCAGCTCAGGCAATAACTGATCTTTGACCTAGCTTAATCTTTTTATCCCTGTTGAGGTGTGTAAATGATATAAGTATGCAAGCTATGTAAAATGAGAGAATATTTTCTTTGTAGGGCATTTTTATATACTTATATAAAATATATTTAAACCATTTATCACTGTACTACACACCTAACATGTATTCAATAAGTGATTACCTAGTATTACCTAAATTTTTCTCTGCTTTAATGAAGTATACTTGAAATAGTGTGTTTTCCTGAGAAGCTATAGCCTAGATTTCTAGAAGTTAATTTAGAGTCACCAGTGATAAATATTACATATATCATTCTATGCATATACTTAGACTTACCACAATTTCTTTTATATTATAGCCTTCTAGTTTCTAAATTCTTAATTTTGATTATTCTCTATTAGGATTGAAACTGATAATCATCTAGTAACACTAATTGAGTATATTTTTGAGAACACTCACGTATCTGAAAATATCTTTTGTCTTCATATCAAAAAGAATTTATCTTCAGTTTTGCAAAGGTTTTACTCAACTCCTTAGACTTTTCACTTTTCTTAACTAACTTCAGTTGCGAAGAAATTTAAGCCATGCTGAATTTTTTTCCATTGATTTTTATCTGCTTTTTCTTTCTCAAAGAACAGAATATGTTTTGTTTATTTACTTATTTATTTTCTGAAACAATGAATTATATTAGAGATGTAAAATTCTATCTCTTTGCACTACCAAGATAAGGATTGTTGCTTCTTCTATGGATTTCTGAGTTTATATTCCAGGACTATGTATCATTTTAGGTTATATTTTAACCTTCATACTTACAATACTTATTTATGTTATGATATACTTTTTAATATTATTCATTTTTTTCTTCATGTTAAAAATCTTTTCTTGCTTTACATCAATGTCATTTACCTGATTTTATGTAATGCCAGTTCAACTCTTTATTGCCTAAAATGCAGATTTTAAAAGTCTGCTATATACTTTCTTCTTTATTTTTTATTTTAAAAATTATTTTAGACATATACTTTTCCCTTTTAGAATAATACCACTATGTTCTTGTCTTGAGGAATATTTTCTTAAATCTATTATTATTATTATTATTATTATTATTATTATTATTAATGCATATGTTTTTGGGCTAACTATATGTTTGTTTTGTTTTATATTTCTTCATCCCTATGAAAGGAAAAATGTCTTACAGTCTGGTTTCCCAACATAGGTGCACCTATTTTATCCTTTTCTTCATCACCCTCTTAATCATTATTTTTGAAAGGGGACAGTGTAGCTCCCTTAAGTCTCTGTTGTGAAATGGTGGATTCAGTCCTCCTAACTAGTCAATGTCTCAATTAACCCTCATGATTAAAAAATACATGTTAATATGTGTACAATATTAATAGATATCTTTAATAGTTATCACCTACTGGTCATATATAGAACTAGTGATGTATACCTGTATGCACATATACACAAACACACCTATGAGTGTGCTGGTCTTAGTCTATAAACAAATGTGCTCAGCTTCAAAAAGATGTCATTTAAAAAGTGAACAGTAATTTAGAATGATCAAACTATTTTTGAGCAGCTTCTGCTCAAGACCTCTGTTATGGAGAATAACAACATGAGTAAAATATAGAGTTCTTTTACTTTAGGCCTCAAAACCTTCTGATAAAAATCATCCAACAGATTATATTTTATAATTGTTGTTTGAATAAATTAAACATTCTACCTCAAACTCAACCCAAGAATTTTAACCCCCAGATGTGTTTGTATGTAGAAATACCCCCAAATTTTGAAAACCTACTTTATTATCTTGAAAGTAACTTTATATCTGGAAAAAAAAAAAGTCTAATTTAATGCATGGTTTGAAATGTCTCTGTGTATCTAGTTGTTAAATATTCATCTTTAGTCCTATAAAATCATCTAAAAATTACAGCAGTTACTCATGGTCATACTTTCATATAATGGCAACTAATTCTATCTCATACTCTTCTTCAATTTTTTGTTTTTCTTAATTCCTTATGCCTTAGTTGTTTTAGTATTACTAAAACGTTCAAATTTCACATTGCAACTGCCACTTTATAGTTTGATAATTCCTTCCCTAGAAGAACTTATATTTCCATTATTAAAAGTAAATTTAAATTATATCGCTATCCAAAAGAAAGCAAATAATCTTTTTGGTGATTTACACATTTAAAAATTGTGATGAACTTCTTTGCTTTGAAAATAATATGTTGTCGCTATAGAGTATATTTTCCATTTATAGTATGTCTTTTTTCCTCTGTGAATTTAAAATACTTTAAATAATTTGGGCTTTGCCTGATTCTCCCAGAATTATAGAGTATGACTGATAACTGCCTTTAGAATTCCTAATAGCTAAATTACAATTATTATGCAAAGTCCTACAATAGACAGTTATATGGATTGTTAAATGACTTTTCCCTTTTTGCAAACTATAATCATTTTCCTTTATTAGCTGAAGGATTTCATAATTTAAAGAAGATGAGAAACCTATAAGTCACGCTTTCAAATAAGGAACATGGATATTGCAAACATTAAATTCCCCCATAAAAATGTTAAGGCATCATTAAACTAGGTTCGGTTTAATACAATTCAGTCAACTCTAGACAGATATCTTCCATAATAAGCTGAAACAATACCTAGTGATCTAAGATGTAAAATATTTTACTACAGCCAATTTATAAACCTATAAAACATACAGGTATCATTCAACCTCTTTATTAATAGTGCATGCCTTGTATTAAATCAAAACCATTTCAAAGGCCCCTCCCTTTTGGCATTCCCTTCCTCAGCTGTTGCTCCTCATTATGTGTTATCTCATTGAAGCTCATCCAAAGTGAACGACAGCATCTTTTTACCAGAAGCAGCATAGGCAATTCTCAGCCGAGTGATACAGCTTAACTATCTCTGAGATTTATAGACACACTTACTATCTTCAACCTATAACATTCTGTGGCCTAATGTTGATGTATTTGTTTATCTGTAAGTAGATGTGGGTTTTATCACTTTGGAAAACTGCAATTTATTATTTTTAGTTATACAAGTTTCTTTATGTGTGAATTATATTTACAAGAAACTGATATTGGGACAACTTCATGTTGTAGACAATTTTGAATCTGTTTGGAAGAATTCTTTTTTTTACCCTGTTTTTGCCCAATAAGAAAACCAAGCATTTCATATTGGCAAAGTCACTGAAAGTTTTTATTTGTTATCTCCGGTTATTTATTGCCACATAACAACCCCAAAACATAATGGTTTACCAACCCCAAAACAACCACAATGTTTATTAGGCTCACAAATCTGCAAGTGGGGCAAAATTCTGTGGGGTAACTCATCTCTTGGCATGAGCTGGGGAGTCCAAGGTTAGAGGATAGAGTCACCTGAAGAAGATTGACACACGTATTTGGCAGTTGTGTGGTCACTAACTCCACGAGTTATCTCAAGCATTGTGCCTGCAGGGTAGCCGAATTCATACATTGACTCATGGCCCCAAAGCAGAGTCCCAAGGAGGCTCTTTCACCAGCCTGGTCTCATAAGTCCTACCCTTTATTTTTACCTTACCCCATTTGCTAAGAATCAATAAAGATGATCTGTAATCAGGGGGAAGAGAATTAGATTCAATCTTTGATAGCAGAAATGTCAAAAAATATATGAACATATTTTATGACTGTCACATCATAAAAAAGGAAATTAACCCACTACTTTTAAATATCACTCTGAAAAATCAACAATTTCTAAAGTAGCCTCACAGAAACTACTTTTAAAACATAAATTCTGTTTTTAATGTAAAACAGCAGTATTTTTCCAGCTTTAATGAAATATAATTGACAAAATTGTAATATATTTAAAGTGTACAACATAATGTTTTAATATATGTACATACATTGTGAAATGATTACCACAGTTAAGTTAATTAAAATATCCATCACCTTACAGAGTTTTTAATTTTTTTGTTTTTGTTTTTCATCGTTGTTTTGTTTGTTCTGATGAGCACACCTGTTCTTATAACTATGTTCCATAGACTCCATATAATAAGATGTGTCATCTCAGGCCACCTTGTTAAAAAATCAAAGTATAATAAAATTTTTAAATATATGTAACTATAAGTAGTATCTTTAACAGAAATTTTGAACTTTGACTAACCACAGATATAAATGCATAGATTAAGTAAGCTATGAAAAAATTTTCATACCATTTTTAACAGTAGAGTTCTTATATATAACATGAATAAATATGTTGCTTTTAATGCAAAATCATCCCAAAAAGAATCTTTCTTTAATTGGTAAAATAATTTTAAAGAATGAAGACCAAATCTCTAAAATTAAGATTATCCAGGAAAATAATAAGAGTAAAACAAAACAAAAAACATATTAAAATATAAGTGCTTAAACTGATCTATATGTATATATACATCTAAATATATAATCCATATTAAGTTTATAAATATTAATAAAATCCCAATAGTCAACCAACAAAATTATATCATTGATTTACCACAATAACATTATAGATATTTATTTATCATTTACATAGCTATCTAATCTGAATGTTTCTAGTTGACAAGAAGCTTTCCTCACTTGAGCTTGATGCATTAGTGCCAAAAGAGAGCTGTGCCTCACTTCGGTCCTACACAGAGATACCCATGAAGTTCATTTGCAGAAGGAATTATCCCATTTGCCAGAGCTTCAGGAAGTGCACTTTGTTGTCTACCTTGTATGACAAGAAAGGTGTAATGTGGTACAGATTTCTAGGCAGTGATCATAGTTTTGCCATTGGTCAAAGGTATCTATGAGAGATAACACTGAAAGAACAGTGACAAAGACTGGAGAAAAAGCATGCAAATGTACTTGCAGAGAGCACATAAAATAACAGATCTTTGTGTATCATGTTAATACCCACCAGACAGCATCTACCAATGAGCAGTCATTTTACAACCAGATGGACAGAATAACATGCTCTGCAGATAACCTGCCTCTTTTCTTGACCAGCTTTCTGGTAATATAATGGACCCATGATAACAATGGCCTTGGTGGCAGGGATGGAAGCAATGCATGAGCCCACAATATGGACTTCACCTTAAGACAGCCTATTAAACATGCCACTTCCAAGTTTCCAACCAGCCCTTATCAGAAATGGAGCCTTCAGTTTGGATATGGCACCATTTTTTTGAGGACTGAGTGAGTAAGTAATAGGCAACAAATTAAATGCTGGTATCCAAATTCTGCTGTTCCAAGATTCTATCATCTGCATTGATATTGAGGAGCACAGTTCGATGGCAGCATCCTTACAGTCAACTCTACCTGTACAGCACAGTCACTATCAAGCTTCTCAAAGTTGAAGATGCCCTCTCACCAGTGCATTCCTCACTTCCTTAGTAAGAAGTTCCCTCTGCATCATTCTAGAGAACAGCCAGGATTCTTGGGTCCAACCCACCATACCAATTCTAACCTCCTTATCTTTATAAACATTCTGAATGATTTTGTTTACCACTACACAAGGTTCTGTTATTTCTATTACTTTTACTCTCGCATATCAAGGTTAGACTTCTAAGGAACAGCAAGGCTATGGAAATGAGCTCTAGGTGTCACTCCTAAAATGTTAAATCATGACTCACAGTGAGTAACACCATGTTATAATGAATTCTCTCCTACTCAACCTAATAGTCTATGTCATCCCTCCCCCACTGCATTCTCCCACTCTCTACTCACGATCTTCCACAATATTCTCCAGTTTATCACCAGTACACATGAATCAAGTGTGCAGTAGTATTGCTTGTACTCTTAGTTTAACTTCTCTGTGACCTAACCTTATTTATCAGCGATTTGGCTAAAGTCAGGCCTAGGACCACAGCTTGAAATATAGCAGATGGCAAGCTCTGCAAAGGCAGCAGCTGTGGTACCAAAGTCTGGGAAACAGAAAGTTGACTTCTGAAGGAAATTCAAAGTAATCTGAGAAGGCCCAAAATGTTCGTATCTAGTATAATAATTTTTTCACAGAAATGAGGCCTTCAAGGGTATATATTTCCCAACCACTTTTTTACTTTTTTCTTTCCACATGATCTGTGGATTTATAAATGAATTATAAAAAACTAATCTTTTGAATCAAAAAGGATCTGATTTGTACAAGTTAATTTCTCTGTTATAATTGTCCTTGTTAACAAAATATACAAGGAAAGGTGGACTTTTTCATCATCAGACCAACTACAAATTGTGTACTTATGGGCAAGGAATTTAACTTCTCAAAGGCCTAAGTTATAAGCAAAATTTGTAAACTATCAGGTAACTCACTGGATTATTATAAAGACACTTTAAAAATTAAATTCATGAATTTTTATTAAATAGATCATGAACTTTCACAAGTAGATAAATTAAGCCCCGTAATATATTAAATATATGAATATAACCATATGTTTCATCAAAAGGAGTATAGAAAATAAGAGTAGGCTGAGGTCTGTAAAATTATAGTTTTATAAAATTATATAAGCAAAGTTTTTGGCAAGGCAAATTTTATAGTAATCCACCAGAAGTTTATACTGAGTGCTATTTTACATAATAAAGAAAAAAATTAAGTGTGAAACAGTGTACAAGATACAAACAACAAAAAAGGCAAACTATATATTTGAAAACACAGCTGTGGGACGTGGTTCCATAGTATAGTGGTTAGCATGTCTGCTTTACACACAGAATGTCCTAAGTTTGCACCCCAGTGGAACCATGGCCCATGGTCTACGGCTATGCCACCCTGAACAAGCCTGATGTCTGATCTTGGAAGCTAAGCCTGGTTAGTATTTTGATAGGAGACCACCTAGGAAGATCAAGTGCTGTAAGCATAAATAATAACAAAGAAAAGAAAAGAAAAAAGAAAACACAGCTGTGGTTCATGTTCAAACATTTCATGTCTCTAAGAGAATTATTTTTTTTAATTGCAAACAAAAGGGTTAATTTAATTATCATATGAATGTTTGAAACACTCTGATATAATAGATCCCCCAGGATCACTTTCCTACTAAACAGATTTCCTTCTCTTTCCAAATACATTATTGATTAATTTGACCATTGACTTAGATCCACTGGATCTTCTCTTTTCTTTGAGTTTGAAGTTTGTCAGGATGTCCTTGATGATTCTGATAAACATCATTTCTACCTCCAGAGACTGCTCTGCTGCAGACAGTTCACAGAATTGGCATCGGTTATCCAATGCCAGTTTTTGCCCTTCTTCCCAGCCAACCTCTCGCACATGACAGAGATCTTGTTTGTTACCAACCAAAAGCACTGCTGATTCCACAGCTCTGAAATATAGATATGCAATTATTTGGCAAAATCGTTTTAATGACTCTTTTTTTATTAAGTAGGTTTGTATCAAAAAGAATTATGGACCAAAACAGAATAATATGTCGTGTGTGTATGTGTGTTAATGATCATGTATGTGTCTGTATGACACTTTCCCATTGACATACAAAAATTATTTTAAATAGAATGTAATAAGCGACACAGAAGCAACAAGACTCTTAATGCATAGCATTTGAAATGATACAACCTGTTCTCAAATTATGGCTCTTTTACAAACAAGACATGTTACTTTTCCTGCTTTCAATTTCCTTATATGTTAAAAAAAAAAAAAAGGGTAAAATAGTCCTGGTCACACAGAATTCTCATAGAGATTAAATGAAATTATGTATATAAAAATAGCTGGCACAGTGCCAAACAATAAAAGCTGCTTACTAAATATTATTTTTTATTTTCTTATCCATTGAAAGAGAAGGACTAACTCTAAGCAGTTACTATAATTGAACAATTTAGATAAAATTGCCTGGAGTAAAAATATTACTTAATCTCATGGCTGTTTGTTCTTTGTTACTATCCATCATAACATACTCTAAAGAAAATTTTACAACCTCATGACCTTGTACAATTTTTCTGTTTATTTAAGAAATATATTTCTTCGATAAGAACGTCTTTGGCAAATATCAATGTGTTCTCATTGGTTACAACAAAACAATCCTAAAATAGTTTTATTTGAAGAAATAGTAATACTACTAGTCTGTAAGTGGCATGAAACTCTGCCAAGATATCTACTGTAGGTAAGAAATGTGTAAACAGAGTCTAACTCTATCAAAAGAGAATTGCCCCCAGATTCCACTAAAAGTTGGTTTTATGCACATAACAGTGTGAGCCATGTTGGGAAAAGCACTGTATATGTTGGACTTGTGATGATATTAATAATATCTTTTTCTATATAGTTCAGAAGACTATTATAAAGAATTAGTGGGGGTGGTTGAATTATTTTGAAGGGTAAGTCACAAATATCAGAAGTAATTTTAATAAAACAATGTTTTTCTAGTCTATCTATAGATGAGATCTGAAAATACTCTAAAAATTATTTAGTCAGTACATTAAGAAGATTGTCAAATCTTCTTAATGTACTGACTAAATAATTAAGAAAAATGTCAAATATAGTTTTATAATTAATAAATAATAAATAAAATAATAATAAAACTATTTATTATAGTTTTATAATTAATTTCTAAATAATTAAGAAAAATGTCAAATATAGTTTTATAATTAATAAATAATAAATAAAATAATAATAAAACTATTTATTATAGTTTTATAATTAATTTCTAAATAATTAAGAAAAATGTCAAATATAGTTTTTTTATTTTTACATATTTTTTAGTATTCTTGAGTGATTCTTTTGATTTGGAGGAATATCAATGGAATGTTATAGCTGTTCCTTACCTAAATCATGAAGCTTAAATATAAGGCGTTTAATGTTTGAAACAATGAAATTTAAAAAATCAGTAATATTATAGGAAGTCAGAGCTAAGAGGTACCTTAGAAAAATCACATCCTTTTTTCCTACTATCAGTTTTCCATCTATCAGTTTTATAATCAGAAAAATGAGGTCTTAGAGGTTAAAAGATTTACCTATGATCAATCAGTTATAAACAAGAATTTACATCAACTCACTCCAGGGAAATACCCTTTATCAATTATTATCTGCTGGTTTATATAGTGGGCATTTAAAATAGACGTAAAAAGCACCTATGCAAATTTTCAGTGATAATATTGTGCTTTTTTGCTCTCCAGTTTAGAATGTTATTTTAGACTCAAGGAAAATCTGGTTAAAAGCACACAGAATCTCTTACATTATCATTTTAAGCAAAAATAAATATTTTAAATGGGAAAGGGTATGAAACAAGAAAAAGAAAAATTAAAATGGGAAATTTATATGTTTAAATTATATCTACTAATATGAGAGTGGTTTCAGGCACAGTTATGTCTTTCTTCTTAGTTACTTGTGTCAAGATAATTAGCAATGGAGAATTGTTGATCAGCTCTTTATTTTAGGAGGTGAAACAGAGAAAAAATATTCTCATACTTAAGAATTTGTAACGGTTTGATTATTTAGTCTATTTCGCTTTGATAGATTGAACAACCAAATGACTAGGAATTGGATGCCAAATGTAATAAATCTGGATTTATTTAGTATCTAACATTTTCGTGAGAATGCAAGGAAAGGTTGGAAAGCGAACTACCTTGTACACTAAGGCCCATTATTTTGCGAGTGTCATGTTAACAATAGAAGCTGTCTTGTAAAATAGCCATTTACTCAGGGCAAGTAACTGTTTATGTCAGCCAGATATAAAGTATTCTCATCTTATTCCTTTTACTACATGTGTAACTCCTGTGGAATGGAAAGTGAATTGTTCAGGGCTGTTAAATTTTGTAATTGGAAGGCTGTATTAAACTCTTCTTAATGATGCTTACAGCTATATGATGATTTACTAAAAAGAAAAGAGAGAGGAATGAAAAATATCTTACCTTTTACAATGACTTGTTTGTGGCTCCCGAATTCTGTAGATCAGTGCTTTTGCCAAAGCAAACGAGGACCTGTCACTGATGTCATACACAACAATAAACCCATCTGCCCAATGCAGCTCACTTGTGAGGGAAAATTTTGCTTTCTGTGACTGAAAATAAACCAAGCACATTAAAAGTGTTGGAATCTGACACCTGTATTTTACACTTTAAACAGTTAATTAATAAGGACCTGTTTCACTTGTAAGAGAATTCAGTAAGCCAAATATTGATATGTTCTAAAATGTAGCTTCTTTGTTTTTTCTTTCTTATCACCCTTTTTCTTTAATTAAAAGCCATTAAATTTTAAAATGTAAAGAGGAGCTATAATAAAGTTATATCTATCTATCTCATTTTATTTTTCTCTAAGAAAATATTTTTATTTTTTTATAAAAATTTGATAAGGTATAATAATTGCCTTTTGAATTAATATCCACATATTTGTTTTGACAAGAGATAATATTTTTATCTATATTAGTAAATGAAATATCTATTGATTTTTGGTATTAGATTTAAAGCAGTAAAAAATATTAATTAATAAGGTTTAGCTAAAAATATTTAAGGGATATTTTCTATACCTAAAAGAGTTGTCCCATGGAGTTATTTTGAAATCTTAAACAGCTGACCATTACTGCTGTTATTTATATAATCTTATTTTAACATTTTTGTATTTAAATGGATAAAGGGTTTGTACTAAAATCTGTCTTACTTATATTTTATAAGTAAGTATAAGTAAGTGGTTACAAATTAAACAATGAAAATATAAACTGAATATGTCATTAACTATTAACTTCTGACAGCTACACTGTGATTTGATAAAAATATATTATGAATGCAACCTAATAGTGCGATTTTAAAGATATTTTTGCTATGATTTTTGTCATAACTTTACAGAGAAGCTAGATAATATAATTTATAAAACTAAAAATAATCTATTAAAATTTTAATACTTAAAATTGAGAAAAAAACTTCAGTTTTAAGACTGGCAACTTTATACAAACTCCTATCTAATCTTCCTCAATTCATGGTTGAAAAAGTAAGAGTATTTTGTTTTACTTACTTGAGAACAAGGGTCATATATTTCTAGATTCAGTTGCTTCCCTTCCAAACACAAATGCTTATTATAGATAGATTCTGCAAAATATGCATGTATTCATGGTCAGTATGGAAATAATACAGAATTAAATAAAGGACATATATTTGGATGTTAGTCTTTCAAATTCAAGCAATCATAATTTAGTGGAGTAGTACAGTGGTTTTCATTTATTACCAGAGTTCAAAAAACACACTTGTTATATTTCCTCACATATATTTCTAACAATATATATTTCCACTATATCTATTCAGCTATATGCCTTTGTACTTACATACTTATCTTTCATCCTATTGTATGGATTAATTATCTGTGTTTCTAAGGCCAATCCATTCACTATGAATTTGTTACCATTTCCTCTGACCTAGTAAAAGACATGGCTCAACCAATTCTACTTCTCTCTTCTGTGTCATAAAATTTTCACCTTTATATATTATTACTAACATCTGAATTTCTTCTAACTTAAAAAATTCTTTAGATACCACAATCTCTTTCAATTACTGCCTTATTTCTCAGCTAGCATTTGGTAAGTATCTACACCTCCTGTGTCCCATTTCTCTCCTCCCATGCTCTTTAAATTATTCTAATCAGGTTTTAACTCCAATTACTTAACTCAAACTGTTCTGATTAAAGTTATGGTTTTAGACCCACTGGTCAGTTCTGTGTTTTGATCTTACTTGCCCTGTCAGTAGCATTCATTAGTTGATCACTCCTGCTTCCTTAAAATGCTTCCTTCACATGGCTTTCAATGCAATGCCCTCTCTTGTCTCTTTATTCTCTGTTTTTCCATATTAATCTTTTTTATTTGTCCTATGGTATCTTCCCACACTTCAAGCAGGGATCCAGTTTATGGCTCTCTTCATCTATACTCATTCTCTTGCTAATCTCATCCAGTCGAAGTCTTTATGCAACAATTATTTCCGATGCACCCACTTTATATCTATAGCCCAGACTTCTTTCCTGAACTCCAGACGCAAACAACTACTGCAATCTCCATTTAGATACTTGATACACTCTCAACCATACGTGCTTAAAATTGAATCCCTGATCTCCATGCCGAGACTGCATCTTCCACAGTTTTCTTTTCATTAAATGACATATCCATAACTTCAGTTTCTGAGGTTAAAAACCTTAATGTCATTCTTGACTACTTGACATCTCATAATTATGTTATTAAGAATTCCTTTCTACTCTATGTCAAAAGTATCTTTTGATTTTGTATGCCTCTCATCATCTCCATTGCAAACACTCTGGTCCAAGCCATCATTGTTGTGTGCCTATATTATTACTAAACCTCTCAGCTTATCTGTCTGCTTTATCCTTCCCCATACCCCTTTCTTGTGCCTATTTTGTGTCTATTTTCAACACAGCAGCAAACAGAACCTTGAAGACAGATCGTGTATCTGTCTTTCAAATTGCTCCAATGGCTCCTCATCTCACTTGGATAAACCAAAACCTTTAATATGCATGAGAATATCCCTCATTATCTAGTCTCCTATTACCTCTATGACCTCAATAGACTTCTCTGGCTTTTGCCTCTCAAATTCTCTCTACTCAAGCTATTCCATCCTCTATACTATTCCTCGCATTTTTCAGAAAGTTCTTGCTTCAGAACTTTGGTAATTGTTTCTTCTGTCTGGAATGTAATCCCCCAGATATCTTCATGGCTCAGTTTTCACCACCTTGATATTTCTTTTAAAATATCTCCTTCTCAGCAAGGTCTACCCTAACTACCCTATTTTAATTTACCACATACCATATTAGTGCCATTCCCCCATGCTTTCTTTTTCTTCATAGCCATTTGTCATCATATGACATAATTTATATTTAATGTTTTTTAATTGACTAACCCTTCCCTCCAGAATGTAAATTGTATGAGGTCTTGAATATTTATCTTTTTTGTTTACTACTATAACCTCTCTGCCTAGAAGAGTACCTGGGACATGGTAGGTGTTCAAAAAATATTTGTTGAATGAATGAAGGACTTTATTTCTGTAACTGTTCCTCCAGTGTTTTAATAAAATACCTACTTCTCTTCAAAATGTCATACTGACACAAATCAGGACTCATTCTGGCAAACACTCTGTAACTCAGAGCAGAAAGATGTAACAGAAATTTGGGGAGACAACTTCAGGGGTTAGGGGTAAATTTTAAAATATTTCTAGGTTACATTTAATGGATTTTTTAATAGTTTTAGTAAACCTTAAAAGATGTTTTCAGACAATTTCTTCTAAACTTAATAAGTTTACTACTGTGAACAAAAAAAATTTTTTCTAAACATTTTAAAATGTCCACTCTCAAAACTCAGAAATTGTCAGGAGGAGTCACCAAATCTTAACTTGTTAGAATTTTATTATTTCCCCTCTATCCTTCATTTACAAAATGAAACTATTTTTGCCAGTTCATCCTCATGCAATGGTGACCTTTTGCTCATTTGGTTGTCTTTACAAAATGTTTCTAGGTCTTATATTTTTAATAGAGATGTAACAACCAGAAATGTGTATGCTTCATTTGTTTATGTAACTATATCCTATAAAAGAGTAAGGTGATGGGTGTTGTTGTTGTTGTTGTTTGGGTATTGTTTTATTTATGTTTTGTTTTGTTTTGTAGTTCTGGCACCCTTTCTCATGAATGACTCCTAGAGTATGTGTTATATTGACCTTTTTGACTGAGGTTGTTGACCCGAGAAATGAAACAATATAGGAACTTCTCTTTCTATATATTTTTCCTTCTGTAATTAGTTTTCAAGCATTTGCCCTAAAACGTTCACAATGTCATATGAACTGACTTACTGTATCAAAAACATGTAGGAAATAATATAGTACAATATTTTAAAATTATTTTCTGAAATACTCTAAAAATGCTACCTAATAAATAAATATTAATTTTTTTTTTGGTTTTGGTTTATTTACAATGGAAAAAAGACACCTGCAATCATAATTTCCTCTTACTCTAAAAAATATTATTGAACAAAGGATTATTTCCCTTCTCCTATTTCTCCTATTTCTTATAAACCTGTCCTTGTTTAAAAAAAAAAAAAAAAAAAACTTTTCCCCATGCCTTTAATCAAGTGAGATATTAGTACTAATACATTAGTTCATTGCTGAGCCAAAAATATACTTAATTCTCTGGCAAAATTTCCCATTTTTATTAATTCCTCACAGTGGTATTTCTCATATGTCATACTAATTCTGATAAAAATAACAGAAATTTAAACTAGAGTTAGTGATATTATTCTAAAACAATATCAAAGTTCCCTGGCATCTGTTTTAGAATTTCTTTGAACCTTACATAAGCAAGCTAGACAGTTATGATATGATCTTTAATCAAGACAATTTTACTGTTATTTTCACATAGTTTCACAATAAAAATAAGCTTTATTTTTTAATTACTTTGCTTTTATAATTAATTTGACCTTATCTTTCAACAGATGTTGATTTAATTTCAAAATTGTTTCATAGCTTAAAAATATGCATACTCAAATGCTTTACAATATTTTTTGTTGGGGGGGGGAGATCCCAGTTTTAATGTTTTCTAGTTTTAGACTGAAACCAGGTGACTTCCTAATTCATCTCAGTTAACATCAAATTGGATGAATTTTATCACAAAAGAACATTAAATTCAAGTACTTATTTTGGCATTTCTAACCAGAATCTGTGAATAAGTAAGTTGCTTAAAAGTGCAAATGTGGAAGAATTTATTAAAATTATTTTCTGATCTTAATTATGGTTTAATTATGATCTGAAATTTTAAGGTGAAAAAAAGTTTAAACTAGTAACTTACCCAAATTAGAAGCATATTCTCCAATGAATCGCTTGGTAAGAAACCTTACTATAAGGGCTGCAATAGAAACGAGCTGGAATTAGGCTCCTTTCTGTTTTAGGATACAGATAATTTAGTTACGTATATAAGGTTTTATCTTTCAGCTCAAAAATTACCAACATTAAGAAAGACCTTAAAGCTTTACTGAATTCTGGTCTAAGTAATAGTCAGCAAGATTTCCACTTTACAACCATAAAAGTTGGAAGGCTTAAAGAAAGTGATCTTAGAATGCTACCCACTAACATCAGTATGTAATTAATGAATGAATGCAAACAATGACAACTAACCTTTATAACAGAAACAGATTTCTCATTCAATTTGAGATGCAAGATCGATAACACCTCTTTATCTTCTTTATCAAATTAAATATTTTTCCAAAGCATTACATACTAATAGTGACAAGGACAGTATCAAGCAGTTGCAGTTACTTCAGGGTATAGGGACTTCAGAATCCAAGAAATAGAGAAAGGACCTCTAGTGTCAGTTTATCTTACTGCAGCTCCTAGGTCTGGCTAGTTATGCTTCACTAAGCTCAGGTGGTTTTTATGGTGGCATCCTCATCTCCATTATAATGTGACCAAAAACAAAACAAAATGAAAACATGGCTACAAAGGCAGGGCACCTAATCCTCAGTTCCCAGGCATCTACAAAGCCATGACTCTCCAAA
>NW_011888997.1:1818062-1820187 GCF_000151845.1 Pteropus vampyrus | reverse complement strand
GGAAGAGGGTAGCTACCTGAATGTATTAGTTTAGGGTTGACAGCAATGCACATGAGTATCCAGTTTGTTTTGTTGAGTCATATGAGGCTCTCAAGGAAAAATATGGGCACTGCAGAGTTTCATCTTTCCAATGTCTTTCTTAATATGAAAACTCTCTTTTTTTCTTTTAATATTATTCCTATAGACAACAGTACAATTTCTGGAAAAAAAAAATAAAGCAATCAGCTTCATGTTACTTAAAGAACCAAAATTAGAAAACTGTTATGTTTCCTTATGGTTAGTTCTTTATAATTATAATTAGGGAAAAGAAATTTTAAAAAGAAATAAAATTTGGAGCGAGTATTCTGACATAATTCACTTCTGCTATGAAATAAAGAGGTAAGTTTAATATGCAGTATAATGACTCTTTCATACTTCTTCTTGTCATTTTTCCCTACTACTCTAAGTCCTCACATTACTGTCTTTCCTTTTCTCCCCTCATTTGTATATGTATAAATTTGAGAGTTGAGAAAGAGTATAACAAGAATTCAACTTTTGTGTAAATTTTGAGGCACAGTTGAGAAAGTTTTATTTCTAGGCTGAGCTGATCACAGGAATAACATGCTTTTTAAAAATGCATTTATTTAACAAGCATTGATTAATTGTCACTCTTTATTAAAGCCATGTTGGGGTTATGAAGTCAACAATTTAAGAGTGAATCTTCTTCCCTGATAGAATTTACAGTCTAAGAGAAAAATGGAAACAGTTAGAATTATAATAAATATGGTCATTGCTAAAATAGGACTCTAAGAGCTGAGAAAAACAGAGCAGTGGAGAGAAAGCTCTTTAAAAAGTAAGTTAAGCTTGAGACATGTGCAGGACCCATAGAAAGAGAAATGAAAAGTGATTGATTAGGGAGATGTTTTTATTCCAAAAGAAGGAATATACTCTGTAAAGAAAAAAAGGCAGAGTACGACAATTTGTAGAATCAACAAGATAACAGCTAAAACAACTTAGATTATTTCTTTTATTACAGATTATTTTTTAAATTTTTGAATAAGCTCTGTCCTCTCTTTAATACATGCAACTAAATCAAAAGTAACAAAGTGATTTTTTAAGGAAGTTTACCAGCTGATTTATTACACTATGGAATTGATTTTTTTTTCCTTTATTTGGAGAAATTCTATTATCTTTTTAGGAAACTTCTGATTGATGTTTCTAGGAAGTATAGTGTATATACTGATAGGAAGGAAAGACTTAACTTCATAACATGCGTGATATTGAAAACAATATATGAATGGTTGTGAACAAGATACTTGCATTCTTTTACCATATCCTCTCCTCCCTACTTCCATTTTGATTCCATAAGTAAATCTAATAAGAAAGCAGCCTAGTGTTGGAATAGAATGAAGTTATAAACCTAAACAGAAAGAATATAACTATGCACCTACTTTTCTAAGAAACAGAAGTGTCAATATTATTTTTCTGCCTCAGATAAAGGGTACTAAATATTAATATTCTGATAAACACATTATTATACTACCTAGAATTTTCTCACATCTCCCTAAAGAGACATCTATTCACAACTAAAACAAAATCATTATTACTTCATTCATTTATTAAATGAACAAAAATTATTTGAGTGACTACTATAGTATTGGCACTATTCTCAGTGCTAGAAACATATCAGTGAACAGACAAAGTACTCATAGATTCTGGATATTAAAAAATTAGCAACTGATTACATATTAGGTTTTCATGAATAAGATTTTCATCTGCTTAGTTCTGTTTCTCTGAGGTCAGGTTAACCAGCCCTTTTCAGCTAATCTCATTTCCGTATAGTTTGTGTTAGAGTATATGCATAATTTCTCTACCAAAAGTTTCAGATTCAGAGATGTGGGGTGATTCAAACTAATCTGCAAGGAGAAAGAATATCTTTGTTTCATAATACTGTCCTAGAACTTCGAAAAGATAAATACTAAATACTTCCCAACTCAGATTCTTAAATCTATCATAATCTAAACCAAATATAAATGGTGTACATAGACACACAGAAAACAAAGAAATGCATGTTTTTTTTCTTTATTTGGTGAAATTCTATTCTTATCTTTTTTCTGTCCTTTATAAATATAGATCCTCAGGTCCT
>NW_011888997.1:1767501-1816587 GCF_000151845.1 Pteropus vampyrus | reverse complement strand
GTTATGTCTGTATTTCATATCATGCAGAAAAACAAATTATGAATATTAAAAATCTTAGCACAAAAATTAAACTAGAAAAGGGTAAAGTTGGTTAAAAGGGTAGAAAAGAATCTTGGGAAGAGAAAGTCTTCCTAATCAAGAGGCAAATCCAAAGACATAAATATGTATATAACAATCCAATGACTTTTTATAATTGAATTTTAAGTGTTGGTTATGTTACTCTTGTGGGATCATTTAGAAGATGTATGCATTTGTAGATTTATTGATATTAAAATAAATATCTATATACAAATAGATTCATTCACAATCAAAATTGAGGTATTTGTTTCACTTCTAATTATCATCCAAATGATTAAATAAATCATTACTTCTGCGTTGCTTTATGGATTATTTACTTGATTCTACCTTGAATAAATATAAACAAACACTTATGCATATATCTATTATACATATATACAATTTTAAGAGTGTTTTTCATTTACTGCTATTGTACTCAAATACTGTATTCATTAATTTCAACTAGAGAAAAAGATAAGTTTTGATTCCTTCTGCAGTAGAATTGGTAACTATATAATTCCCATCATAATTAACTTCACCTTATAACTAATGTTGTTCTATGCTACAATGTAATATGTAATATATGATTTATGCTAATGTAATATGTAATATATGATTTTTGTAAGTTGCGATTGAACAAGGTCAAGATGTTTACATCTTTCCTAAGCAATTAAAAACCCAGTAGACATCATTAATAGAATTGACCTATGACAATTATGCCTTTATAATTCTAAACCACTTTTAGAGCAAGCTTTGAAAGATTATCTTTCATTTGGGTATCATATTATAAAGAAATGTTTTATTCAATATGTAATGTTAGTAATTAACTAAATTACATGGGACTATTATTATTATTTTTTTGCGAAAGAAAAATGAATACTTCACCAATTTTCAAAGGTTTTCAAAGCATGTGTGAGACTAAATAATTGAATGGTTTTGCTAATTTTTCTCAACACGTATATATATAATTGCAATTATCTTTTCAAGATAATGATTCAGTATTTTTTTTGCTCTTAAATTATTCCTGAGGTGATTATTGTTTCATAAGGTTTTAGTTTCCTGCTATGATTATAATAGTTGAAATATAATAGCTAATAGTAATTACAACTCAGATATTCACTCTTTTTGTACTTTTTAACAATTTATGTCAGTCTATGCATAGACACTAGTCATTTTCTTTGAAGCTACTTTAGTTTTTCTCAAAGGTTAGTAAGTAGGCTAAATTTTAGTTAGCTCTTTCTTAATCACTTGAGTTTGGTCAGTAGAACAAAAGTGACTATGGTCTTCAAAAACAGTGTTTCTTCTGTAATTCAGCTGCTGTAACAGGAAGTTTGAGTGGGCAACACATGATTTACTTGAGTAAGTGCATGTTGTGCAGAATTAATGAGTTTAAAAGACTGAGCAATGCAGATGTGAGAAGGATATGTTACTCATATTGTCTCAACTCCTTTCATTACCCATTAGAAATAAATATTCTAAAATTACATTTTCAGAATTAAAGCTGAACTCTGCAGTTACATGGAATTGAATGAGAATTGAATGAATAAAAAATATGATTCCTTGGAAAACCTCTTATAAATAGTCCTCGAAATATGTGATGGTTCAAACAGAAGTATATTTCTTGCTCACATAAAATACTATACTACGTAAGTGTTCCTGATCAGTGGAACAGCTCTCCTCCAACTTCAATGCCTGACTTCCAGATGCCATGCACCCGGGCTGCGGAAGGAAAAGGACATGACAAATAATGTGTTGGAGGTTTGGGTGGGCTAGTCTGGAAGAGGTGCCCTTCACTTCTGTTCTTGTAAGCCTGAATCATAAACTGAAACATCAACTTTAGCTTCAATGATGTTATTCTAGCAAGTTATGATACATGTTTATATTTATATCATATCTTTTTTTTTCTTACCTTACCTTCTTGGCTATTTTTTCAAATGTTGCACCCATTAGAGTGTTGTTTCTTTATATTAATAAGCATAAAGCTATGGGTTTTTTTTTAAAGTATCCCTCTCTTTCTCATTTGGAGTAAATTTAAGTGAGTTTTTTTCAATTTTTTTATATCAGGTATTTTATTCTATGGCTTTTACTACTCTAAGATTCTGCAGCAGTGCTCTAATATTTCTGCTAATTCTGTATTACAAAGAAAGCTACATCATGCATTAGTTTGTTATTGCTACAAATTGCCACAAATTTAATGACTTAAAATAACATATATTTATTATCTCACATTTTCTATAGGGAGGAAGTCCAGGAGGCACAGGTCAACTGGATTTTCTGATTCAAGATCTTGCCAGGCTGCAACCCAGGTATCAGCCGGAATTGTGATTTTCTCTGAAGCTCTTCTGGTAAAAGAGCCATTTCTTTTCTCCTTGTGGCTGTAAATCTCTGTTTTCTCTTTTTCTTTTTTCTTTTTTTTTTTGCTGGTTTTCAGCCAGCTGCCTCTCTCAGTTCTTAGAGGCTGCTTGCACTTCCTTGCCACATGGCCTTGTCCATGTGCCCTTGAACAATATGGCAGCTTACTTCTACAAAGCCAGCAATTGAGAGCTGTCTCTCTAGTGAATGCTAGTAAAACATAGATAGATGATAGATAGATAGATAGATAGATAGATAGATAGATAGATAGATAGATAGATAGATCTTGTGTGTGTGCAAATATATATACCATATATTTATAATTCTCTATATGTAGTATATATTTATCTTGTAACATAATTACAGGAGTCATATTCCATCACCTTTGCTATATTCTATTGGTTAGAAACAAGTCACAGGTCTTGCCTGCACTCAAGGGGATAACCTTAGGTGATGTCCTAACTTTTCATTTGATACTGCTTCTGAATGAAGTATATCTAATTTTGTTTTATTCACAGATGCAAGTATTAATGGTGGTGATAAGATGAAATTTCACATTAAGGAATAAGAATGTGGGACATGACTATTATTTGACATGGTATTCTGAGTCAAGATGCTCCTTATAATCCAATTGGCCAGTTATGTCTTGGAATTTTTCATCCTAAGAAAAAAATGAATCAATAAACCAGCATTTGAAAAGCAAACTATTTTTATTTGTGATATTACATTAGTTAGGGTCAGGAAGCAAGTCACACTCCCTGTGAGGTGCTCTGGACAGTGAGATAAACATGTGCTATTTTTCTTGTTCTTTTCCATTGTGTAAATCATCTATTTTGAAAACAAAAACAAATACAAAAATAGATTTTACTTAATTTCCAAAGTTTACTAAATACACATTAAGTGCCTACTATGTGCCTACTATGTGCCAAAAAACCATGCTAAGGAAAGTGAACAAAATCATTTATCCTTTCTCCTTGAAGGTTTTCTTCTAGTGAGGAAGAGTTTATATTTATATAACAAGTATAAATTGAGGTAAGCACAGAATATTAAGGAAAAACCTAGCTAAATTCTAATGGGAAGGTATAGTAGTAGGCTGAATAATGGCCCCCGAAGATATCAGGTCCTGATTAATTACTGGAACCCATAAGTGTTTAATAATATGGAAAAAGGGTATTTGTAGATGTGATTAAGTTAAGGTTTGAGATGGGGAGGTTATCCTAGATTCTGGGGGTGGGCCCTAAATACAATCACAATGTTCTTATAAGAACACAGAAAAAGAGAAGAAAACAATTGATCATGAAGGTAGAAATTATAGTGATGTGGCCATAAGCCAAGGAATGCTGGCAGTCACCAGAAGCTGGAAGAAGCAAGAAACATAATCTTCCCTAATGCCTTTAAAGAAACAGGGTTCTACTGACACCTCAATTTCAACCCATGAAACTCATTTTGGACCTCTGACATTCAGAATTGTAAAAGAATGCATGTGTGCGGTGTATTATATCTCAATATTTGTGGTAATTTTTTACAGAAGCCACTTGAAACTAATAGAGAAAGTATTACAAACAGAGACAAATTTAAGCAGAGCCACAAAGGTAGGAAGTGGATGATAGATTCTGGGCACTGAAATATCACTGCATTACTTGTGAACAGAGAAGGGGAAATGATGGGAATCGGGACTTATTCATAAGATGAAATCATAGTGGCCTTACATGGCATGCTAAGAACATTATCCTACAGGACATAAGAAGTTACTGAAAATTTTTAAGAGAGTAATGTTTTATTAGAAAATGCTCTATTCTGGAAAGTATAGTAGTCTCCCACTATCTGTGGCTTTGAGTTCCGTGAATTAAGTTACCCATAGTTAACCATGGTCTGAAAACATTAACTGGAAAATTCCAGAAATAAACAATTCATAAATTTTCAATTGTGCACCATTTTGCATAGTGTGATGAAATCTCTCACTGACCCACTTCATTCTACCCAAGACGTGAATCATTCCTTTGTCTCGTGTATCCATGATGCATATGCCCCCTGCTGTTTAGTCACTTAGTAGCCATCTTGCTTATTAGTTCAACTGTCAGGGGATCACAGTGCTTGTGTTCAACTCTTTTTTGCTTAGCAATGGCCCCAAAGTGCAAGGGTAGTAGTGCTGGCAAATATGCCAAAGGAAAGCCTTTAAACCATATTATAGGTATATATGCATAGGGAAAAAAAACATATTAAATATAGAGTTTGATATGATCTATGGTTTCAGACATCCACTGGTGTCTTGGAATGTATACCACACAGATAAGAGGAGACTACTATAATAATAAAACACAGTTTGGATGTAGAACAACAGCAATGGTAAAGGAAACTGAAGAAGTAGAAGCAGGGATACCTCTTAGAAAGCTCTCTTAAATTCCCAAAGGGTCTGAATCAGAGTGGCAATGAGATCAAGGGAAAATTGTTTTGAGAAATATTTAGCCAATAAAAATCAGAAAATCGGCAAGACTTGGTGGTTGTTTGGGGAGCTGGTATGAGAGAGAGAGAGAATAAACCTTAGATGAGTACTGTACCAAGTTCTGACCTACACAATTAGGTTGATAGTGATATAGTTAACTGAGTTTTTGCTGTTCTTTAATTTCACTATGAGAAGCAGTTTGAAGGAGCAAATGTTTCTATTTTAAGATGTTAAGTTTCAGATACCACTGGGGCTGTTCATGGAATCTGTCCAGTATTGAATTGGCTTTATAAGTCTAACGCTAGTGAGAAAAGAGGCAGAGCTAATGGAATATAGAGTTCATCTTATCAATAAACTTTCAGTGCAGAGTTAAGTTTATGCTAGGTATTGCAAAGTGATATGTGAAAGATTTTCTGAAAAATATTCCACTTTGATCTCTGGAGAAGAGAGAAGCTGCTTACATAAAGTTTTCCACGTTTGGTTTGGTTTCTTAAGTTGAAGTGCCTTAGATATTTTGAAAATTCTATGAAGCATATTAAATAATATATTTCTGTTTATTTGAACAACCCCATAAATGGCATTATAGATCATACTTTTTCCAGTTTGTATGCATGCATACTGTCTGTGGCTCAGAGGGGATTTTAAGTATGCAGCACAGAGAAATATTGTCAATAAATAGAAGCTATAATTTAAGCTACAGTTTCTTTGATACATAACCCCAATGTTCTTTCTATTCCACCATGATGTCTCTTGGCTTTAAGATATCTCTTCTCTAAGCTAACTAATTCTTTTTCTTAGCATTTGTTGAAGCTGAATATTTTTATCAGTTTGCAGTGCTTTATAACTAAACTGAAAATGTAACAGAAATCAATTTTTAAAAAATTATAGTCCTATAATATATAGCATAGAATTTAACATATAGTAGGTATTCTAATTGTCATTTATTGATTGTTGGCTGGCAATTTTGAGTTCATACAATCAAACTAAAGTTAATCATGAGTTTTTATTTTAATAGGTGATGAGATATATAAACTACTTATTATTATAACTTTATTACAGAGATATCTTTTGTCTCTGATAAACTTGTTATTTATTTATCTAAGCAAAGGTTTGTTCTCTGCCACTCTAATAATTAAATTTTTCCCAAAGGAACTCCAGCTGAGAACAGAAACCTTCCCATGAGAGTCTGAAGCAGAATTTCCTTTTGCAAATCTGTGTAATCTCTTGGTCCTTATTCTTGGACTTGTTTTCCTTATTCAGTGATGACAGTATTTAGTTATATTCTTCCATACAGGTTGCAAAAGGAACTGTATTTCATTATAGGAATCTTTACAAATACATTGACAAAAGTATGTTTTATCAGGGAATAATTGTGACAATTCTCTTCCCAAGAATGAATGGTTTTCAACATTATCAATGCCTTGGTTGGTTTTCTGCCCTATATGGACAGATTTTTAAAAACTATTTCCACCATTAGCTTGATTCCTAAGAGCCTGGGTTTGTTCCCAGTATTCCCTGTCCACCAGATTTAAAATTGTAATAGTGACCATTTGGGGAATTAATGTCAAGCAGTAGTTCTCCACTGGACTTTAGGCCTGAACAGGTCAGCTGCCCCTCAGGGACTCATCTCGGTGGCTAGGTTCCACATACCCACCTCCAGCCCAACCAAGCTCATTCTTCAGTCTGGGGTGTTTTATTCCTTAGTTATCTTTGTTACCAAGTGAGCTATAATACTTTAATCAAGTCTTGCTCAATCTGGACAGAATTAATATAGAGAAATCAAAGAGGTTCAAAGATGTTCAACCATAGATGGTAATAACTCTGTGAATGATCAGTGACAATGAAAATAAATAAGCAATTCTAAGTAATATTCTTGAAAAGTTGCAGAAATAGAATGGATTGAGGATGATGAAAATTTTCAGGTCTGCAATATTAAGATAATACCTTATTAACAGAGTGAGGAAACTGAGAAGGAAAGATAATTTGGATCTCAAGATAGATTATATTTGAGAATAAGCAGATTATTTCAATATCTATTAAACTAATTAAAAATACATTACTTAGAATCTCAATGATATTACCCAGTTTTAGAAAAGGAAAAACAAGAGTGTCTGGATGTGAATACGAACTAGTTTCTCTGGAGAAATGGACTGTGTTTCATTTATTTAAAGATTTATTTATTTTTTTAAAGTTTCAATATAATAGTTTTACTTATAGCATCCCTATAACCTTTAGTTATTATCTCTTTATGTTCCTTCTCAGCAGGTTAGGTTCTGGTAAAATATTTTCTAAGGGCAGGCCTTGGTAAGAAGAGCAGAGTGCTATAACATATTTCAAAATGGTTCCTTTTCCCTTCCCCTTGCAGGAAGCACAGGGAGATTTTTCTCTATATTCACTGTAAGTATCTAGTAGAGCTCCTGGAAGTAAAATTCACAAAAGTTAGAGGTTTCTATCATCTGGGGCTCCTTGCAGATTTTAGCTCTCAGACTTGCACTGGGCCTCCAGCAATTTGTCATTACAGCTCAGGTTTTCCTACCTCAGAACTGGTTCCCACAGAGGTTTCTTCTCCAGTAAATTGTGATTCTCTGTGTTCACCTGGCTGTCTCTCCCACTTTGGTGCAGTGCTTTGTCCTGTGACCTCACTTTTCTGAAAGATCTAAGAAGAGTTGTTGATTTTAAAGTGTGTTCAGCTTGTTTGGGAAGGAGTGGTGACCACTAAGCTCCTTGTATACTAAACCTTTATGTTTCATTTTTAGGAGAGAAAAAAAAAATGGTAACAGAGATGTGTACAACAAGCTAGTCGAAATGAGCAGGGAAATTTATTATTATTATTATTATTATTATTATTATTATTAATTTTACAGATGAGAACAGAATCAGAGGAATTGAACATTAGTCTTTGATTATACATCAACAATTGGCAAATCTGTACTTCACATAAGCCATAGAATTAACATTACACTTTAGACTTTCTTAGAAAAGTGAAAGCACACTTATGAAATTTCCAGCATTTTTTAAGCTGGAAATTTCAGATAGCTGCATTTTTGTAAGTCGCTAATCAAGAACATAAATGCATTTAAGTCTTAGGCAGGTAACTGCATGAAATGGTATGAAATGGACGGAGATGATACAAAAGGGGGTTCTGCACATGGTGGTTAACTGAAGAGTGAATGCTCACTCCATATAACAGTGTTCAAAGAGCAAAAAACAAGCTAAAGTTCCTTCATGGACTTTTGACCCAAATTAATTTTTTAAAGCTCTCTGGTAAGTGATTAAATTATAGATTTTGGGGGTGAATTTTTCAATTTTAACATGATATAAGACATACTTTAATTATGATTTTTTGTTTGAATGCACCCAAACATAAGAAATCCAGATTTATGTCCTCAAACTACTCTGGTTCAAATCCAGGACTAAAATATCACACGGAAAAAAAACAGAAAAGAAAATGAATACATTACCAAAAATAAAGTTGAAAATAAATTATAAGACAAACTAAAAATAAAACATATGGGAACAAAATAAACACAGTTATACTGAAAAAAATCTGATTATAGAACTATAGTCCTTTTTAAATTTTTGTTAGGTTAAAAATACAATATGAACTTTTGCAAACCCTACATCATTTAAATCTCATAGTGATTATATCGATAATATAGTTCTTTTTTCTAATTCTCAAAATTACATGTTATTTTCATTAGCTTTTACGGTTCAAGTGACTTTTTTTAGATATATCCTCTAAATAATAATAAAAATAATAATAAAAATATTCACCATTACCTCTTGCATTTCAAATAGTAAATAATAAATAATAAAATGAATAATAAAAATATTCACCATTACCTCTTGCATTTCAAATCTTCCTTATAGAATAATTTTCTTCTCCTGAAATTACATCCCATGTAAGCTTCTTTAGACAATATATTGGAAGTAAACTTTATGCTTATTTTGCATGAAATTGTTTTTATTTCTCACTTGTTCTTGAGAGATGATTTTTTTTTGGATATATACTGGTTGGACTATATTTAATTTTTGCCTCCTGAAATTATTATACCATTTTATTCTGCCTTCCATTGTTGCTACAGCTACCCAGAAGCCAACTGTGAGTTTTGTAGGTAATATCCATTTTCTCTCTGGCTTTTTCCCCTCTAGGATCTTTATTTTTGTATTTGCCATTCTTCAGTTTTTACAATAATGTATATATGTGTGGATTTTAACTTATTTTGTTTGGTATTTCTGTGTTTTTCTTCAATTATGTAAAGTCCTCAGCTAATATCTATTTAATTACAGCCTCTCAACATTGTATTTCATTCTTCTGGAATTCAACAGGAGATATGTTAACATTCTCTTTAGATATACTGCGGCATTTAACCTGTTTCATATCATTTCTCTCCACATCTTTTCAAAATATGCAGCATTCTGTGTAGTTCCTTCAGAACTTTATTACAGTTCATCAATTTTTTTTCAGCTGTTATTTAACCACTCAAATGAAATAAAGGCAATATTAAAATTGGATAACTTATGAGATGTTAATAAAGATACTACCTATAGGCTTTAGGAGAAACAACAAGGAATGATGCAATATCTTAGGGAAAACAGCTGGGAATAGTTACTATATCCAAGCCCTAAGGCATAAAGGGAGGGAACAATTATAAGAAGCTGAAGAGGAAGCTGCTTGGACAGCATCACCTAACAAAATTTCTGATCTTTGTAGAGAGATATAGCCAACCCAAAATGACCCAGAAGGAAAGAATATTGGAAAACAATAATTCAGCCTGATTTTCCTGCCCCTTTCCAATTTTCTGCAGTGGGTCCTATTGGAGTAACCCATCCAGAAGCCAGAGATCAAGGAAGCAAGCCAATCTAGTTCATCCTAGTCAACATCTCAGGGCACAGAGCAAAGTAGGAGAAACTAGAGGGGCAAAGAGAAAACATCTGGCACAATGAGACATTGTTATGATCACTAAGGTGATCATAACAGATATAATATTTTTGATTAAAGCTCTCTATATGATTACCTTTGAAACTGATCCTTGAAAGGAACAAAAAAAAAGGAGGAGGAGGAGAAGCAAGTGTTGACTTTGTATTGTATGTCAGGGTAATGTTCTTCAGAAATATTTTTCTTTTTTTTTCTTCTTTATTAAATTTATTGAGGTGACATTGGTTAATAAAATTATATAGGTTCCAAGTGTACAATTCAATAATACATGCATTGTGTGTTAACCAACAAAAGTCAAGTCGCCCTCTGTCACTATGTATTTGACCTACTCTTATCTACCTCCCCCTCTCCTCATTTTCCCTCTGGCACCACTAAACTGTTGTCCGTGTCTATGAGTTTTTGTTTGTTTGTCTTATTTTCATATGCTGCTTTCAGTTTTATACCCCACATATGAACAAAATCATATGGTTCTCAACTTTTTCTGTCTGACTTATTTTGCTTGGCATGATATCTCAAGATCCATCCATGTTGTCACAAATGGCAATATTTCATCTTTTCTTATGGCTCAGTAATACTCTATTGTATATATGTACCACATCTTCTTTATCCAATCTATCAAAGAACACTTTGCTTATTTCCATCTCTTGGCTACTGTCAATAATGCTGCAATGAACATCAGAGTCCATATGGTAAATGTTTTCAAAATTTGGTAATAGATACCCAGAAGATGGATTGCTGGGTTATATGGTAATTCTATTCTTAATTTTTTGAGGAAACTCCATACTGTTTTCCATAGTGGCTGTACCAATTTACATTCCCACAAGCAGTGTATGAATGTTCCTATTTCCCTGCAACCTCTCCAACACTTGTTATTACTTGTCTTGTTGATAACAGCCTCTTTAACAGGTGTGAGGTAATATCTCATTGTGGTTTTGATTTGCATTTCCCTGATAGCTAGTGAAGTTTAGCATATTTTCATATGTCTAAAGAAAGCCATTTGTATGTCTTCTTGGGAGAAGTGTCTGTTCAGGTCCTCTGCTTAATTGGATTGTTTGGTTTTTTCTTGTTGAGTTATATAATTATTTCTATGTTTTGGATATTAATCCCTTATTGGAGGCCTCCCATGCAAATATCTTCTCCCATTAGGTTAATTGCCTCTTTGTCTTGATGGTTTGTTTTGTTGTGCAAAAGCTTTTTAGCTTGATATAGTCTCCATTTATTTTTGTTTTTACTTTCTTTGCCTTTGAGGTCAAATTCATAAAATCCTCTCTAAAACCAGGGTCCGTGAATTTAGTAACTATTTTCTTCTATGCAATTTATTGTTTTAGGTCTTATATTAGGGTCTTTGATCTATTTTGAATTAATTTTGGTGTATGATGACAGATAGCAGTCTAGTTTCATTCTTTTGAATGTAGCTTTTCAATTTTCCCAGCACCATTTATTGAAAAGGCTTTCTTTTCTCTGTTATATATTTTTGCTCTTTTGTCGAAAATTAATTGCTCTTATGTATGTGGGTTTATTTCTGAGCTCTCAATTCTGTTCCATTGGTCTGCATGTCTGTTTTTCATGGAATATCTTTCCATTTCTTTGTGTCTTCTTCGATTTCCTTTAATAATGTTTTATAGTGTTCAGTGTATAGGTCCTTCACAACCTTTGTTAAGTTTGCTCCTAGGTATTTTATTATCTTTGTTGCAATTGCAAAAGGAATTATTTTTATTTCTTTTTCTAAAATTTCATGGTTAGTTATAGGAATACAACAGATTTTTGTGCATTAATTTTGTATCCTGCTACTTTACTGTATTTGCTTATTGTTTCTAATATTATTTCAGTGGAATCTTTAGGGTTTTCTATATAAAGCATCATGTCATCTGCTAAAAGTGACAGTTTGACTTCTTCATTCCCTAATTGGATGCCTTTTATTTCTTTTTCTTGCCTGATTGCTCTAGATAAGACTTGCAATGCTATATTGAATAAGAATGGTAACAACAGGCATCCTTGTCTTGTTCTTGATCTTAAAGGAAAAGCTTTCAATTTTTCAGTATGAAATGTGATATTAGCTGAGGGTTTGGCATATATGGCCTTTATTATGTTTAGGTACTTTTCTTCTATACCTCTTTAAGTGTTTTAATCATAAATGAGTGCTGTATCTTGTCAAATGCTTTTTCTGCATATATTGATATGATATTCTTTTGTTTATTTGATGTATCATTGATTGATTTGTGTATGTTGAATGACAGATACCACAGAAATACAAAGAAACATACAAAAGTACTGTGGAAGACTATATGTCACCAAATTCAGTAACCTAGAACAAATGGACAAGTTCTTAGAAATATACAACCTTCCTAGGCTGAATCAAGAAGAACTGGAAAATCTAAGACCAAACAACAGTAAGGAAATTGAAACGATCATCATAAATCTTCCAAAAAGTATAAGTTCAGGACCAGATGGCTTCACTAGTGACTTTTACCAAACATTCAAAGATGATTTAATACCTGTCCTCTCAAACTTTTCCAAAAAATTGAAAAAGAGGCAATACTTCCTAATTCATTTTATGAGGCCAACATTACTCTGATACCGAAACTTGGTAAAAAATAATACAAAAAACATGTAACTACAGACCAATATCTCTAATGAATGCGGATACAAAAAGTCCTAAACAAAATACTAGCAAATAAAATACAATACATTAAAAAGATTATATCACAATCAAGTGTGGTTCATTCCAGAGGCACAAGGATGATGGTTCAACATATGTGAATTGATCAGTGTGATACACCACATAAATAAATATTTTTAGTCATTCAACGCAGAGATCCTAAGTGTTTTCATTTACCACTGAAATCAAGAGGTTCATTAAAGGGCTGGAATAAAGTAGATATTAGATTTATCCACTAAGGCTTTCAATTTTGGAGTGAACTTGTCACTTTTTTAATACTCACCTTTTTTTATCTTTATTTTTATTCATCGCTTAAGTTGGAATCATCATCATGTATATATTCATCAAAACATTGCTCTCAAAATCTCTGTGTGACTGAATTTAGAGCTAAGGAAAATCATTTCAATACTTATTCATGTAAGACAATCTAGAATAATGTCAGATAAAAACAGGATAATTAATTTTACTCTCTGACTTATATTCCAATTTGTGGCAATATATCAGTTTAGAAGTATAATCCTTAAATAGTCTCAGTGCAGCTCCATAAAGCCTAAAATCTGAACTCATGAAATTAATTGCTCTTTCCTTCTTCCTTTGATCATTTTAAGCTCAGCTCCAAATAAACAATTTAAATCTATCTGTGAAAGGATAATTATGTCAATTAGATTCAGTTGATTGTGCTCTTAAAAAATTAGAGCCCGGAAAATTAGTCTTTGTATGTTGCAATCCAAATCTTTGTAATTCACAACTATATTAAATTTTTTATGTAAAGTGACCTTCAGAATAATTCAGTTTTATTTAAAATATTCTTATAGATATTAAAAGAACATTATGATTTTAGCATTAGATGTGTATTCTCTATTGCTTTATAATTTTTAAAGTTTAATTTATATTGTTATCTTGAGCATTTTAATTTGCTTCTTGTAGGAATAGTTAACTAAAAGCCTACAGTTTTAATAGGAAGTTACCTCTTTAATTTCCCACCCCACTTGGGAGAGCCAAAGAGCATAAGCTAATTCCAGAATCCATTGTTCCAAAGACTCATCATAAATATATCTTATTCTTATTTACACCTTATCCTTTCTTTGTCTGTTAGGCCTCATTCTCTTTTCAACATCCTGCTTACTTTTTTAAAACACTTCTGTACTGGCCTTGTCTCTGGTATATATAATTTTTAAACTTCTTTCTCATAGTTTGCCTCTATTCAAAGTTTGTTCTTATTTGGGCCAAATCTTCAGTTAATTCACCTATCAGGTTTAGCCTTTGGAAAGTCTCTTAAGTTCTCTCAGTGTGGCTTTGTAATTACAGGCCACCATGTTTAGGACCTCTTTCAGTTTAAGTCTAACAGATTTAGATTTTTAACATTTTCAAGACCTGTATTTCAAAGATCACTAAGACTTGTAAAATAAATTTAAAATGTTAATGTCATTTCAAATCAGCAATATACATTTCCTAGAGAAAGTACTTGCTCTGTAGGTAGAAAGTGTCTCATTAGGAAGTTACCAAAAAATATGCTGATAAAGTTGACTTTTTTATCGTGACCTACATTTGATAAAATGACACCCGAGATAAGAGGAGATCTAACAAAAATTCATAATGGCTAACAGATTGAACTCTGAATTCTCAGCATTCACAATTAGTACTATATAAATTTAGGAATTTTTCTTAATCTTTTTGTGCATCAGTTTTTTCATCTATAAAATAGATGAATAGAATAAGCAGTCAATAAGTGCCACTTCATTATAGTTTCACAGTTCCTTTATAAATTAGGAACTTTATGATTCTCCAGACCTATAATTTCCAAGGACAGTATAAGAGATGATTCCTATTCTTCTATTCTTTTAGCAAAGGAGAAAAACATGTTGTATCAAAAGGCATAATTATAAACAAAAAATATTCACTCTGGGTTCTGGATTCTAGGAGTGTTTCTGTAGACTATACTTATATATTAAAAATCCCAGGTGATAAAGAGTATATATGTAATTTTGCTAGCTTTGTGCAATAGATTTATAATCTTGAGCCAAGATTATATCTGGAAAGATTATTTCTTTTTAGGGGTTCTAACACTTTAGAATATTTAAACTCCCAGAAAAGTTGTTAAAATGCAGCTCTCACAAGCAAACCTACTAAAGAAGAATTTCTGTAGTCTGCCTCAAAAAAATGCATTGTACCCTAGGTAATCTTGAAGCAGATGGTGGTTGGCTACTACATAATTGGAAAACACTTCTCAAGGTGCTTATACCTAAAGGCCCAAGTAAATGAGATACCCACAGAAGCCTAATGAGCTTGTTTGTCCAATTAATCCAGTGCAATCAGAGATTGTTGCACCATTCATACACATGCTTGCCAATTTCCAAAGTAATGCCTGCCCAAATATTTTTTATAGCTATTTCCTAGAAGCTAATTTGTCTGGTTGGTGGAGTGGAATATTCCTAGGTTGTATTTTACACAGTAAGCGTGAGAGAGATGGAAGTTTAATCCAAGAACTACAGAATGGTGGGCCATTTTGTATATTTAACGAGCAATGGCTTGATGAAAATAAACAATGGAAATGAAGAGAAGAGTTTGGATTTAAGATGTATAGATATAGAATAAATAAAAATTGGAAATAAGTTGAAAGAAATAAAAAAAGATAAGAGAAGATATCAATATTCTTCTTCAAGGATTTGGAGTTAGAGAAATAGGATTTATGGTATCACTTACTAAGATTAAAAGAAAAAGATGGTGGAATCTGGGAATAACTTGGAAGATGTGAAGAATCAAGGACTTCACTTTGAACCTCTTAAAATTTAGGATATTAGATATGAGTCAGCTTTTCAGAGGAGATGTCTGAAGATACAGATGTATTTTTTAGAATCATCAGCATAAAAATGTAGAATAGATATAAAAGGAAATATTTCTGCCAATCCATAGGGATTTGAACTGTCTGAGAAAAAATTACTGCCATTCATCTAGTTTAGGTATTATAGTTTCTTGCAAAATTTCATTGAAAAGAGGAGTTTTCTCTCTAAAATTCTTCCTCCATTGAAGTAGCAGCATAAACATAACCTCAGAGCACGTCAAAAATACAGACTTGTAGGCCCCACTCCTGACTTACTGAATCAGTATGTACCTTTTAACAAACCCCTAGATAGTTCATATGCACATTAAAGTAGAAGATAGTACTATTTAGTTTATTAAATAGTGTGGAAGAAGAAAAAGAAAGATAATACCAGTGCTATACATAGGAAATAAGCTGCTGACCTGGCCTCCAGTCAAACTGGAGTCAATCTCTAGTCAAACTTTAATATGCATTTGTGTGCTGCTGCTGTTGCTAGGAGGATTGTGCAAAAGGATTCATCAACTCATACAATAAGAAAGGTGCATAGTTTTCATTCAGGTCAAGAATAATATTTTTTTTTCATCTGAATATCCTCAGTACCTATCTAAGATTTACATATGAATGTCAGTATGTAATACTCGAGGGAAAAGTAGAGTAAGTGAAGGCAAGTGACAAAATTCAGAGCAATTTTTCATATAGAACCATAGAATGTATAACTAAGGGGATCTCAGAGATTGTTTAATTCAGCTTTTAGCTAATGGGTATTTTGAAGGAGGCTCTTTGCAGAATTTTCTCAATTAATTGTTTGATCTTATATATTTATGTCGCTTTAATTCATTTTTTCTGTTACTATTTTGAAATTTCATGTTTCATGAAGTCAATATGTTCCATGACTGTTCTATCATTAGTTTTATTATTATTCTTAATATTATAATGTACTTTGTACCGTATAATTTTGTGTCATTTTAATTAAAAACTCTTAACTAAAAGCTACTCTTTAAGACTAAATGATTATTGAATATGTATGAATAATTAATACAAATACACAAAATGAATTACAGACTAATTAAATTAAGAGTATTTATAGATTTATAAAAGCATTTATTCATAAATAAGTTGTAATCTCCCCCCATAGGCAGAGGATGTACCCCCAAGCAAAAATTTGGTTTGGATGTTGAGACAGATAGCACACATCAAGTGCTGAAGATGCTGAAAGGTTTGTTACTCACATAATGAGGCTTCCTGGGAAAAGCAATGCAGGCTCCCAAACAGATCCAAAATGGCTTAGGAGAGCAGGGAAAGGAAACTTCTTGGCTTTTATTGTGATGTGACCGTAGGGCTTGGGTGAGGAGGGTTCTACTGCACATGGCTTATGGTATTCAAACTTCCTGCTGGCACCAAAAGAGGAAAAGCACTGGCTTTCTTATCAACCTCCCCAGATAGGAGGTAGAAGGGAAAGGGGGTATGGTCTGACGTGAAAGCTATTAGCAGTCAAACATTAAAAATGAAGTCAGTCTTACTACAATAAGAAATATGCATTTTTATCTTAAATTTTTAGGTGCATTGGTAAAACTTAAAGAAAGAATAATTTTTAGAAATCTTAAAAATATACATCATGTATTTTGCAACAATCAGATTAACTGCAATCAATAGCTACTAAGGGATTTCAAGACATTATTAATATAGAGGCAGATATAAAAATTTCTTTGTTAATTTAAATTGTTCACCATTCTTTTTTACATCATGCAATCCTTATCACACTTCAAGATTTTACTCACGGTTAGAAGGTTTATAATTTAAAATATTCTAAAGTCTATGCAAATATATGTTCTATATTAAACAGTTTATATCTGATTATTTTAAATTACTTTAGCCTTTATCTTTTTGAAAACTCTATCCTTTGAACTAAACTTTTTATTTACAAATTTGCCATTTGTACTAAAGTAAAATGGTTACAAATCCACAAAAAAAAAAAAGGGTATCCTAAAACTCATGAGGCTTTATTATAATTAAAATGTATGTTATGTGACTTGACTTTCTAATATTGACTCTTATCTCTGACCTGAAGAAGCCCTTACTGTATTTGCAGAAGTTTATCTGAAAACCTCAGCATTTTGACCACGAGAGAACGGGGGTTGAAAAGTTCTGAGCCCGCTCATGACTTTACTGTTTCTACTTTTAGAGCAAGACTGACCTTTCTCAGGCTCAGATATTGCAGGGAATGTTCACATGACTTTTGGGGACTTTAAAAAATTAGGAACTTTCACCCTTGAATTTGATATGATTGATGTCCATACATTTCTTATTTTGTAGCCATGGTGAATGGCTATGATGAAAATCAATGTTATTTTGACAATTTGATGATAAAAACTCGAAATAATTTCATTTTTTAAAAATAGCAAAAAAAAAATCTATTATGAGAGTATGAGATTGGTTAATCAAATTCTGGCTAACTAGAAATGATCATTTCTATTATATATTGATTTTATGTATGTGGGTCCTCTCTTCCTAATAATGTTGAGACTTAAAAATGTATGTGAAAGAACAGTGATTTATGTATGTAAATTGACATATGTTGAAAGAACATTGTGAAGCTGGAATATGCACGTCTTTAAAAAATAAAACAAAATCAAGAATATTTCTGCTGCTGAAACTTTAGTACTCATCAGGCCCAGCTCAAAATTTACTTTGTCCTTCATATTTATCCTGGTCCATCCAGGTATATTTAATCTTTCTTCTACTTAAAGATTTCAACAACAACAACAACAAAACAATCAAGGTTATAGATATGAAGATCAGATTGGTGGTTGCCAGAGGCATGGGGTAGAGACTGGGCAAAATGGATTAAATGTGTCAAGAGTACAGACTTCCACACAATGCAATATATAGATGATGCATTATCAAACTTTACGCTTGAAACCTATACAATTTTATGAAACAATATCACCGTAATTAATTTAATTTATAAAAAGTACAAACTTCCAATTATAAAATAAGTGGGAATAAAATACATAGCATGGCAACTTTAGTTAATAATACTGTATTGCATTTTTGAAAATCACTAAGACAGTAGATCTTAAAAGTCCTCATCACAAGAAAAAAAATTTTGTAATTATGTATGAGGACAAATGTTAACTAGACTTACCATGGTAATTATTTCTCATTGCATACAAATATCAAATCATTATGTTGTACACCTGAAAATAATATAATGTTATATGTCAATTATACTTCAACAAAAGAGTTTAGTGTTTATCCTTCAGTTACAGCATTTAGTCACATTCTGCCTTGATTAGTGCTTTGAATTATTTAACTCTACTGATGCTTATACTTCAAAATTTCAGTCTTGAATTAATATGATTCAAAGAAATATATATTAAAATGAAATTACAATATTTACAAGATGAAAAGATAGCTGAGAAAGTGATCTTTGGGAGAAGTATATGCTAAATCTCTGGGACCGAACACAATGTTTGAGAATATTTGTGTCCCATAATATGCTGACAAGAAAACATCCATAAACAGGAGAGTCAATAATTAAGTGAAATGACACATCCTATGAGATTCTGTCATGTGCCATCCTATGTGTTTACAAAGGGTTCATAGCAGCAAAGAATAAGGCATGTATGACCTCTAAATATAAAATATCCCTCACCATGGATAATCCTCCTACTACCACTGTTAAGGATCCGATTGACAATAACAAAAACAAACTCTAAGTTTCCGATGTGGCATAGTTTCCTGGAAGTATCAGCCATAGAGGCAGACTGTACCCACTATCTTCTTGCATCATAGAAGGAAGAGCAATTTATTCTCAGAGGAATAGATTCATGTACAGATTTGCTTTTCCTGTCTGAAAACATTTCTGTCAGCACCACCATTTATTCTGACATTCCACACAGCATCAGGGAATTCATTTCATGGCAAAGGAATGGTGAAATAACCTACTGGAGGTTCAATTGTAACATCACCTGGGATACACAAAGACACATTTGAGAAGCTGTCCTATAAGATGTGGTATATTCTTCTAAGCAGAGGTCATCTACTCTAGAGTCATCTACTCCAGTAACAAAGGAACAAAAAAGAAAATGACTCCTCTCACGAATGTCAAATAAACTACTTTCCCATATATATAACCTTGATAAGATGGTTGGGAGGTTTTAGCTCTTTAGAAAGAAATGTTTCTAGTAGGGCACAGTCATGGTCCTATTAAATTGGAAGCTGAAACAGCCCCCAGCCATATGCAGATTTGAGCAGGCAAAGTAAGAAATCATTGTATTGGTTGATATGAGCAATCCTAAATCCTCAAGGGAAACTAAGCCACTGATAAAGATAAGGAGAATATATTTGAAAACCAGAAGGTACCACTGACCTATTGCTTAGTATTCCTTTTATAAGCCTGTTAGTACATGGGAACTTTTAAAATGCCCACTTAATAGAAACACAACCACTAAGAAGTCAATCTATGTAAATGTGCACAATTTGGTCACCTCATCTAGCTGAGCTATTGCTAGGTATCCTCAATCACAAGCACTAACTCTAATTACTTTGTTTTTATAAACTTGACTGGCCCCCAAAATGGTAATACATTGTCAATCCTTTTAATTCAGTTTTTTTTCATGTGTTTTAGTGGCAGTGAAATATTTTGCCACCAGAAGATTAGATAGTATAGTACAATGGACTTATATAGTACATTTTTCTAATTACTTATATAGCCACCCAATTATTTGAGTTTTTTACCTTTGTTCAATCCTTTTGAAATTTCATACATAGTTTGAAGTATTTATATAAGTTCCTGCCTTAATAATTAATTAATAGTCCTACCAACTGTTATTGAATGATTTTAAATTCATTTTAGTTATATATAATGACTTCTCAAATAGTCTGAAATATAACTTTATTATTTACCAATTTATTTTGTGTGATGCAAAACAACTGCATATTATTTTAACAGCTGGTGACGATTTCTTTTAGTATCAAAATCTCTTCAAGGAGGAACATTTTGATCATTGCTTAGAGGTAGAAAATAATTCCTTGAAAGCATGGAGCAGGATGTATATGCTCTGAAGATAGAAGCAAAAAAAAAAAAAAAAAAAGGAAGAGAGAATTCCTCAGGAAGAAGATAGTAGAAAAAAGAGAGAGGAGAATATGAAGGAATAGAGCAAGTCCCAGATGAAATAGTAGAAAAGTTTGCCTGATGCCTGAACAGCTTTTAAGAAGAGATTTCTTTCTTTCTTTTTTTTTTTTATTCAACAAATATTTATTGAATTCTTATAACAAAGACATTTTTCTGAGTACTTTTGATACAGGTGACAAAGTCCTCACGAAGTTTACATTTTAGTAGGAAAGAAAGCCAATAAATACAAAGTCAAAGGAATAAATAAAATTTTGAGACCAATATTTAGAAAATAAAACACTAAACAAGACAATGACAGAATGTAGTTGATATAGAAAGTGGGGTGGGGTGGTTAGTTAAGAAAGGCATTCTAAAACCTTATTGCTGCCACGTGAAAGCCCTCTGTCATCCTCAAACTTATATATTCTGCTACAAATTCTAATATTTTAAGTAATTGGGAAGAGTTCATTCAATAGGCCAATATAGAGTATGCCTAAGAGAAGCAAGGACAGGAAGTCTGAGTGGGATGTGATTTTGAGACATAAGCCCTGGAAATAAGAGAACAGCAATGGACTCACAACTAGATAGTGGTCAAAAGAAGAATGGTCAGTTGGCATATAACTCACATTTATATATATACTTTGTATTCTATCTCATTAATCTTTTACTTAGTCTTATACTAAAATTGTACTTTATTCATTAAGCAGCATTAAATTTGTTGGTAATAGGTCTCCAATTATTTGATTTCTTTTGAACCACTTTCTTGCTTATTTTTAATATTAAGTTTAAATAAATTGTCATATTTTAAAAAACTGATTTGATTATGATTTGCATATCTTTTTCACATAATGATGTGTGTACTGAAAAGCTAACAACGAGGGTTGTATTGTATACAATTACAGGTAATATAAAATGGTAAATGAAATTTGAATTCTGGAAGAATTTGGTATTATTTAACTAAAGTGAAGTAACTGAAATTATTACATATCAGAACCACACAAAGCTGGCCTGTAAATGTGTATGTGTCTGTTTGTGTCTATGTGTGTATATATTTGGAGAGATTTATCATATTATCATATTGAGTCATTCTTTACAGCAAATATGTAAAATACTCCACTTTGAGTGTTCAAAAGCATCTCACAAGGAAGTTGAATAGGTCTTCTATGTTATTCCTAGATAGTTTGTAATGTGTTGTTTTTTTCTAAATGATATATTTTACTTTCAGCTTTTCTAATTGGTAATTTCTGATGTATGTGAAGGGCAATATTTTTGTCAGTGTATTGTTCAGAGAATTTTTTTCATTTTGTTTCTTAAATTTCCCAAAGATACAATTATAACATCTAGAAATAATTTTGTTTCTTTTACTTTTAAAATAATAACAAATTATACAATTCTTAAAAATTTACAAATGTGCAATTTTTCCTATCTTACTGCATTGACTAGTATTTCCAGAACTATCTTTTTATGATTCTAAATTGAATGTAAAATCTACTATTATATAATTGATTAAGTTGTTGAATATTAGTTTCTCATCCTGGTAAGGAAAACTTATTATAGTATTTTTAAATGATTCTATACAGTTAGATAATAAGCTATATCAAATACAGATAGTTTTATCCTTTAATTCATTGATGTAATATAATTATTTTTATAGATTTCCTGATATTACTTTCTGAGAAAATTGTCTCATCACTCAGGAGAAAGAAAGAGATGTTCCTGTCTCATATTTGATAGTCCTGTCCCGTATTTATCAGAAATGTTTCAACGTGGAGTTGATATGCTTCCTTAATTTATAACCTTGATTTAGAATTCTCTTTGCACATTCCTTTGGTCATCAGAGTGGAGAAATAGATGTAAAAAAATTCTATATCTTTACTCAAGTCAATTTTCAGCCAGAATCTGAACTTCAATATTTTTGTCCATAAGATAATCACATTATAACAGATGAGAAGAAAAATAATATTATAAAAATTAAAATTAAAAATGATCAATATAATTACTACCATAATGTATGGAAAAAAACAAAATGGCTAGAAATAGAGAAGACTAGAATCTAGAAAATTTTTGTCATTTGTCTTCCTTTCAGTGCCTCAAAGTCACAATCATGGACATGTCCACACTGTTTCTAGCAATAAGGTTTCCTTTACCTTTTATTCCAGCAACTAAAATACTTTTATAATTATTAGAAGAAGTATATTATATGATTTTAGACATTTTTTACACTTTTACAATTTATGTCACTTCATCTTCAACTATTTCACACGCACAGTAGAATGAAACTATTCAGTGAATATTAAAAAGAATAAATGCATGTGTGGCTGCATGTTTTCTAAGAACAATTTTATTTTAAGAAGAATAAACATTATTATGCATATTTGTTTTCTATATACTTCCTTCAGTTCTTCATCTACAGGTTATACTGAGCTTGTTATATGAGACTTCGGCTCCTTTTAAGAAGTTCCATAATGATAATTGCACTATTCTAATAAGAATTACACTTCAACTATAGACAAGGCTAAATTAATATAGATTTGGTTAAAAGGAGAATTTATTAATTTTTGCCATCTGTCCTACTTAATCATCCTTAGCTTCTTAGGCATTGACCTCATAATTATTATTATTATTAATATCTGCTCAAATTTATATATATTTTGAAGAAACTTTGAAACAATAAGGATAGTATATAATTCAGAGTCACATGACAGCATGAAAATGTAATGTTTCAAATGTTGCCATTAAAAGTCTATTTAAATCTTAAAAGAATTGCTTGCATTAATAAAATGACTTAAACATGATATGGTTAGCAGATGGCTTGGTATGTAGTAAATGCTCAATAAATGTAGCAATTATAAATAATTTAGAATGAAAAATAATACTCTATTATCCCTGGATACGTGATTGTTTACAATCAGCTGCAATCTTCAGTTATGTTCTTGAATTTTAACAGTTTGGAACTATTTAAATGTAAAATATCTTATTAGTAAGATAGAGATTCAATAGATGTTAAAATCACATTGGAAATTTAATAAATAAGTTATGTTGTCCTAAATAATATTGAGAAAATTTTGTGGTGTTATTGATTCTTCTTTTCTCTTCATTGGCTTTAAACTTATTTCTTCAACTCGAGTAAGATTATTCACATATTCATTCATCCAGCATTTATCCAATGATCCCAGTATGACAGTGTTCAGTCTGATGTGAGACTATCTGCCTGAAGTTGCATTTTCTCAATTATAAGTGTCCATCGTAATATTTGATTTTCTTTTACTCTTCGTCTATGCCTCCCTCTTCATTCCTCCTTTATTGCTTTCTCACATCTTTTCCTCTAAACTGTCCAGAGTAAAGAACAGATTTTGATGTCATGAATACTTTCTTTCAGAATATAACCTATAAACTCTGAATTTGCTCAGAGTGACTTAACTATAGATTGGGATCATATACAGGGATCATATATTTGATAAACTAAATGATGTAGAAATTTTTCTGATTAAAAGTCAGAACAAGTGAACAGTTTATTACAATCCCATGCAAAATCCTTCTCACTTTCTTTTTCTCTTCCTCCACTTGCACATGTGCCATGCAAATTTGCCATTTCTCTTATTCATTCTATTTGTCTTTTATATTGCTTATTAAAATGTTACATTTTATACTCTATATTGTCCACACCTACAAGGTTTTTATCACTTAGATAAAAGCTATCTACTTGATGCACGGCTGGTTTCCAGTATGATCCAATTGTTTTTGTGCTATGTTCAGACACCTAATGCCTCACAGAGCACTGCTGAGCTTTTTCACAGAAGTAAATTAAATTACTTGCAGATGAACTTGTTTTATAACATGTATCTGGATATTCAACTATTGAGCGAGATATCTGACATCAAATTCCATTGAAAATGTGCCTGCAATCACTAGATATTTTGAATTTTTTATCTTATCCCCAATTTATTTGGTTTTCTTATCATGAATTTCTAAACCATAATTTTATTTATGAATACTGATGTTTTCAATGTTCACACTAAATTCTATGTCTTTATTTTAGCAGTTTCTTTTTATTTTCAATTCCAATATACTAATCAAAAATCGTAGTAAAGAACTCAACTAAGCTTTATTTTTCTTTGGTTTGCATTGTTATTTTATTATTTTTAATATATGCCACATCGCGTAAAGTCCATGAACCTATATTTCTAAAAATTAGCTGATTGGCTTTAATTTTATATCCCTGCACTATTTTCAAGAGATCAAATTTTGTCATCTTGCTTTAGATCGTGTTTATATTAACTTCTAAATAAAAATTTTTAATTTAATGACATATACTTATTAAATGTTACAAAGAATTTTCCTAGTTTTTTTAAATTGTAGTTGACATACAATATTATAGTAGTTTCAGGTGTACAACATAGTGATTCAACATATTAGTGAAATCATATGTTATTTGTCTTTCTCTGACTTATTTCAATTAGCATAATAATTCCTTCTAGGTCCATCCATGTTGTCACAGATGGCAAAATTTAATTCTTTTTATGGCTAATATTCCATATATATATACATATATATATAACAATCCCACCTACAGTACATGAGGGTTCCCTTTTCTCACCAACACTTGTTCTTTGTTGTCTTTCAGATAATAGCAATTCTGATAGGTGTGAAATGATATTTCATTGTGGTTTTGATTTGCATTTTCTGTTGATTAGTGATGTGCACCCTTTCATGTGTCCGTTGGCCATCTGTATGTCCTCTTTAGAGAAACATTTATTGAGGTCCTCTGCTCACTTTTTAATCAGATTTTTTTTGATGTTGAGTTGTATGAGTTCCTTATATTTTTTGGATATTAGGTCCGTATCAGATATATCGTTTGCCTTTTTGTTTTGTTGATGGTTTCCTTCGTTGTGCAAAAGCTTTTTAGTTTGATGTAGTCCTATTTGTTTATTTTTGTTTTGTTGCTTTTGCCCAAGGAGACATATCCAAAAAATATCGCTAAGACCAATCGATGTCAAAGAATTTACTACCTATGTTTTCTTCGAGGATTTTTATGGTTTCAGGTCTTATATTTAAGTCTTTAATACATTTTGAGGGGTTTTTTTTTTTTTGGTATACAGTGTAAGAAAGTGGTCTAGTTTTTTTTCGCATGTATCTGTTCAGTTTGCATAGTTTTATATAAAAGCAAAACATTTTTCAGTTTAATCTTATGAGATATTTGGGTAAAATGCATAAACAAAGAGTAGCAATAAAATCAAGTAATGGCTCTATTAAATGTTTAACATAATTACTTTCATATTTAATTTTATAAATTGAAGTTTGGGTTAAAAAAATCATGTTTACTATATCCATTACTTTGTATTGTCTTAGTCTAATTAAATATGAAGCAGAAGAATGAGTTGTTTGGGAACTGATCGGAGAGACACACTTTGTAGGTAAAATGAAATGAAACCATTGAAAATTACTTATTCCCAATCATTTAAGAATTAAGAACCTAACACTAAAAAAAAAAAAATTATAGAATTTTTAAAATCTTGATAAATAAACACTAATATATTTCATCCAAGTTTAACTAGACATGTAGTTTATGTGATTATCTAATCATATGAATGTAAGCTTATAAAATGTTTGCCTATAATTTACGAAAAGATGGGAACTACTTATGGGAACTACCTATTTTTATATTTTCAGCATAAAGTCACTTAATATAAGTTTTAAAAGTTTTAAGATATGTAAAAATGCATGAACTATGTGTAACAATAGAAGAAATTAGATACTAATGAGTATTGGAAGCAATCAAAGAGTCTAGGGGACTAAAATGGAACTATAATGACAAAGATAGATCAAGAATATTGATGAGAGAAAAGCACAATTAGAAATTAGATTTAAAAAAAGGAAACTGCCATAAGACTAATCAAGTAGAAGTATCACATGAAACAAGTTCAATAGGGCGTAATCACCATGAAATAGCATAGAATATATGTATTACGTTTGTGCACTCTAAATTTAAAGATACTGGGGCAAAGTTTAGAAACATTGAATACATATGCAAAATGTAGTCATGATTGAAAGAATTCAATCAACCCACGTTCTAAAACATTTGTTCTATATTAAGAATTTCTTATCAGAGATACATGAGAAGCAAAAAATATGGAAAATATATATAAGAATAACAATTTAGAAAAGAATTTATATCAATAGATATCAAGATTAAACCATATCCTGAAAATAACTCTTTTTGTGTCAAAGGTCAGTACATAGTTTAAAATCTGCCATCATTGCATATATTCTCCAGTATGTATCTAGTTACAATTATGAAAACAGAAAATATGGGCTGTCCAAAATTAAGTATGTTCAGCATGATCATAAAGCAAACTGTTGATCTATGTGGATAATCTCACCTTTTCCAAAGTCTCCCTTAGGACAACAAAGGAATTAATGAGTGTTATCATCTATACTATCTTGTATAGGTAACATTTCTTTTTAAGTTATATTCACACTTGAATATTTTGCAAAATATTTTAAATCAGGTAGCTGATGTTTAATTGCTCTCAGAATAGTCCAATATTAGTGTTATGAAGAATTTATGGTGATTGTGATATGCCACTGTTTTCAATTTTCTTTTTAATAAAAATGATTTCAATAGTTTAATATACAATGGTTTAAGTGGTTTATTATGTCAGTATAAGGAAAAAAGTTTAAAAATACAAAACATAAGAACTAATAATTGAATTATTGTCAGGCAATATTTCTTCAGTGGTAGTAATTAAAACCAAATAATATTGTGCTTTACATGTAATACAAGAGTAATATGTAGCAGACTAGATGTAAAAGGACCATCCTAAATCTTAAGATGTATAAAATCTAGTTGGAGAAAAAAACTATATGCACACAAAAAAGACTGGAAACTTTGTGGCACAAGATCTAAAGTTATAGTGATACAATTATAGAGATATATGCAAGGGTGTGTGTGTGTGTGCATGCACAAATGTGTGTCTATTAGAGCACTGTCAAGAAAAGCTTCCTGGAATTGATACTTGAAACGAGTGGCCTTATTTATCTGAAGGAGAGAGTGAAAATTGCAAAGTTCTCTTGGAAAATGAGGCAACGAAAGTGAAGGCATTGAGATATGAAGCAGCATGGTATGTCTGAGCACAAGCTATTTTGCGTTGTTGAAAAGGAAGAAAAGTTGTTCAAAGTGACACTTAAAAGACTAGCAAGACCTGACTCACTTAAGTGTGGCAGTATGTACCACTGAAGAGCTTAGAATTTAGAAAAATTTGGAGAGGTATTGATCAATTTTCAACACAAGGATAATATGCTTATATTTATTATTTATTTTTTATTTGTTTTATTAAATGCATCAGGATGGCATTGGTTAATAATATTATATAGGTTTCAAGTGCACAGTTCAACAAAATATCATCTGCATATTACATTGTGTGTTCACCACCCAAAGTCAAATCTCTTTCCATCACCATATTTGATCCCCTTTACCCTTAGCTACCCTCCCCCCACCACTCCACCCCTTTTCCCTCTGGTAAGCACTAAACTGTTGTCTGTGTCTTGTTCATTTATTGCTTTCAGTTTTATATCCTACATATGAATGAAATCATATGGTTCTCAACTTTTTCTGTCTGACTTATTTCACTTAACATGATAATCTCAAGATCCATTCACATCATCACAAATGGCAGTATTTTATCTTTTCTCACAGCTGAATAATATTCTATTGTTACATTTATTTTTTAGATTCACAATTCTGGCATGAGTGTAGAAAATGCAGTGAGAGCACTTCTGTTTCAGTTATTTGAAAGATTCAAATTACCCAAACAACCTCCTTCATTGCTACAACTACAGTAACAAATAAAATATACTAAAAATAATTAAACACATTGCTAACTGAATGAAAACAATACTTTCTAAAGAGAAAAAGGAAGAAATCTTAGAGATAAGCAAGGGCTTTTGCCAGTTAAACCCTGAATGTAGTTGCCAAATAGCTGGGGCACTGAGTTGCTGCCTGGACAATACCAAGGCAGATAGAATACAATATGAAGATTTGACTTCCACTTCTGTCTATGATGAGCAGCTTAAATCAAAGTAGCCCTCATTTTCATAACAATTAGAAAAGCAAAGACAGAGCTGAAAACCCTTTGATGGCACTGGAAAGCAACAGCACAGTCAGGAAATTGAGGGACTGTAATCCTTAAAACAAGGGAAATCCACAACGCACATTTACCTAACTTTGTCCCTGAGGCCACTTTCTGGTTTGTTGCGTTATATTGGCATAGGATCCAAACAGAAAGTGGTCTTACTGTCTGAGAAGACAACAGGTTGGAAATCACAGTTGCCAGGAGACTTAGTAAATTGGAGAGCAAAATCCTGAGGCAAAAGGACCAAAGATTTGACGTTTAGGGAAAACACTAAGTACTTGTATATATAACACAGGCCTGAAAACTGAAGAAGGCGAGACTGTGCCAGACTCCACAAAGCGAAAAGAGTTAGCTATAATGGAGGCCAGCCGTGCTTTCCACCAGCAGCATGTCAGAGGTTTTTGTTTCTTGCAGACCTTATGTGTACCTTGTGGAAGGTTGTCAAGAGGTCATTTTTAAGGGTTCTTAACCAGGAAAAAATGTCCTCACCCTAAAGAAGAGTACCATTGATGGAAGTAGGACATGGTATTCGAGAGTCTATCATAGTCATAGCAACCTCTAGAAAAAAATTTTTTTTAAAGCAGAGAAGATAAAACAGTGATTCCAGAAAGTGAGACAGCTATAAAAGTGTGCTAAGTTTCGAGGATAAAGATTATAGAGTGAGCATAATCACAGGAAAGTATTATCACACATTTTAAACTTATCAGGTGCAGATTTTAAAATTTATGGAAGGCAGAATAAACTGAGGACTACAGCTAATGACCTCACCTAAATGTCACTAGGAGTTTCTATTTAATCTTCTCATTGGAAAAATGTATTGTGATTGCAACTCACAGACATAGAGTATGATCTCTTTCAGACTCTCTAACCTTCCTTATTTAAATAAGTCACCAAGAGCACAAGAAACACATTCAGCTTTCTCTTCTACTTCTGGAAAGTCGGGGGGGTAGGCTTCCTAACTACCCTGCGACAAGTAATTGAACATGCTTCTGTTATAATTATCCAGCACTACAGTTTTAAAGTTTACCATTAAACAATCATAACTTTATTAAGTTATGATTAAGTTATGATAAGTTATCACTATCATTAACAGATTGTAATTTCATTCTTTGAAAAGGTAATTTGGCCTTAAGAATAGTTTTGAGAGAACAATTCAGTATTTTTTCCCTTTTAAACTGGTATCATGATTTTCCTATGCAAAGACATACCAAATCTTAAGTATGAACAATAATCTGGATGACCCATTTATAAATGTTAGTATTAAATTATAAAATGCTTTTATTGGAAGAACTGATAGAGAGCTGCCCTCTAAGTAATCAAAACTCACTTGTATTACCAGTGAGTATGGTGATAGTTTTACTTTGATTTTGCATTTCAATTTTTATAGTAACCCCACTCAAATAGTATGTAGAAACATTAGGGCCTCTTATACTGATAGGGAATACAAGATGATCGATTTGGTTTTGTCGAAATAAGTAAACTTTGCCTAACATGAATCTAAAATTTCCTATTATCCAACTCACTTTTAACCTAATTTTTAAGTCTAGTTGTCAGAAAAACACATATGGAAGAAATTTAATGCAAATTTGTTCTTATATTTGGATCAAGGTTAAAAAAATCACAGATAAAAAAGAGAGAGAGCTCTCTGATGACAATAAAAATGGTTTCAGTGTGTTAATATTTATTATTGTGAAAATTTGTGATCACTTAATTAAATTGCCTTATCATTTGCTTTAAATTCTTAAAAAGACAACCATATTAATCCAGCCAGATAATCACCTCAGAATTTTAAAAGTCTATTGATTTTTTTTTTTTTAAAAATCTCTTCAATAAGATCTGTCCCTAGAGAATTCTGTAAAAGGGCAAAAGAAGTCTCCACAGCCTTGCTTCTTTCAGACACTTGGCAGTTTAATGACTCATTGTACTTATAAATGTCCCTGATTAAGCTCTTTTATTTTTATTCTGTAATTTAATTTATATCATTACATTTCACACAGAATTTTCTCATTTCTGCTGCCTGATTTACACATCATTAAATGTCCACTTATGCCATTGATGGTCTCTTATAAACATTAAGTATGTTTTCTCCACTTGGCCTTTGATAATCTTTTATTTAATAGATCTCTTCTTTTAAATGGGCAAAGGTGATTGCGTGTAAGATAGCTTTAACTTGGCGTATGAAATAATTTATCTTAAAATCAAACTCCGATTTCACATACACTGACATTGAAAAGTATTACTAAAAGATAATGCTAAAAATTAATTATGTCCCTTGTTTTTAATGTTGCCCAGCCAGATCTCGGACAAGATATAACATCGAAGCAGCTATTTGCTTACTAAGCTTTTACCTCAAATTTCCCACAGCATAGTTTGATACTTCAGATCAGAACGTACAACTGAGTGTTAAAATACAATTTTACACTAAAGCACAAGTTGCGATAGATATGAAATACCAACGTAAATTGCTAGACCAAAATATAATCTTTCAAAAGCTAACTCCTCTCATTATTATATATTTGAGAATATATAATAATCAAGTGGGAATTGTAAAAAGAAATTTTCTTTGATGAAGAGTTTTGCCTCACTGTGACCTTCTTCCTTGTGAAAGGAGAGGTATGGGGTCTTCTTTCCACTTCAAGCCTGTAGAGGAAAGTCCCTTTGGTATGCCTCAGTTAAAAATGTGTTCTCTGAGAATTGTAGACTGACGCCTGACTGATGTATCAAAAAGTAAAAGCCAACTTTGAACTTTGACTCATACCTGGAAAATCTAGAGACCAAAAAAATATTCAAGAAACTATTTTAGATTTAAGACTGTTAAGATCCAAGAAATACCATTGTCAAGAAATAGGTTTTCGCTCCATTTTCAGACATGAGTTGCAGAAATATTTCCCAGGCATGAGAGTTTCACAAAACTGGGTCCAGAAAGAAGCTGGAGGTGTAATTCCTGATATTTGGGAAGTCACAAAGAGTCATCCATATCACAGAACTTCAGGGGAGGATTCAGCAAAAATCCCCATGGAGCCTCGGAGAGAGTTAGCTTTATCCAGCTGTCAAGGTGGGGAAGCTGGAGATGATTTATAGATAGAGGTTATCCACTCACCTGACCTCTCCTCCTTCCCTCTATCCTGAATATGATAAAAGGCAGTATTGAAGGTAGCTGTGGAGGACCTGGGACAACTGTGAGACAAGCAGAGCAAACTTCGAGTCAGGTTTGATGTTTTTATTTTTATAAAGAGATTGGCATTCCAATTACTAAATTATGACAGCATATACAAATTAAGATGATTTGAAAGGCTTACCTATAAGCAAGCACAAAAATAGAGAACCCATAGGAGCTTTCATACAAGGCCAAGAAAATTTTACCCAACTGAATAAATTTTAAAGGGATGAATATAAATATAAATTTTAAAGGGATGTTATTATGTCATGGGTTCTGCTTATTCAACATGATCATGACAATTTTTGAAGGATTAATGAAAATATTTTGTATGATTGAAATATATTACACTTTATTAAAATAATATCTTATGTTTCTAAAATGATACTAAAAAGTAATTACTTACATTATAAAGTTCCAAAAATTGTTAATTAAAATTTATTTTAATAAGTGTCAGGGCTTAGACTTAACTGGAGTCCCAAAACAGAATAAATAATATTAATTTGCTGTTTTTAATCATTTTGATTCAACAAGCATTAATTCTAAGCATTTGAGAAGGAACACTATGTTTCATATGTTAGTTCTCCGCCTGCCCCCCCCCACCTGATTAGGCCCAGCATGATACCTGACAAACTATATCTCCCTTCAATGTGGTGACTGATTCACCTGAGGGAGGCAATCTATTGGTTTTGAATGATCAAATGTTCAAATTAATAAAAGCTTACATTTCTAGTTTACTTATGTGCTATGAAAGAGGTTATTTCCAATATCAGAAGAGAAAAACTGAGGCTCAGAAAGTGTAGTTTCACCAAAATCACTCTGATAGCAAAGCTAGAAATGGAAACTGGTCTGATTGATTCCAGAGGTCGCACTCTTTTCACTACATTATATCACCCATAGTGAGCCAAGTCAATTCAATCACAAACCTATACGTTTTTTAAACGTAATTATCAACTTATCAGTATATTATCCGCCTAGATCACCTTACAAAATCCTTGATAAAAAACAAAATGAAACAAAAACACTAAAATCTCTCAGAGCATACCAATTTGGTTGTTTGTAACAAACAAAAACAAATTCTGATTTGTATGGTTTATTACAAAAGCAGGAAAATTCTGCAACTGATTTGCCTTAAAGTATTTACAAAAGAGAGAAAGCATCAATTCATTCACATCTACATTAATCGATTGATCTATTTGTTGGGCCACCTGTGTGCCCCAGCACTTCCATCAGCTGTGGAGATTAATCTGTAACACACACACACACACACACACACAAAGTCTCTATTCATAGGTAACTTACATTTATACGGGAGAAACAAACAATAATAGCAAACAAATTTTAGGTGGTGTTAAACTTACTAAAAGCTTCCATATAATAAGCATTTTCTAAAACAAAATCATTTATAAATGTGTTCTGAAGCAATTATTTATGTAAAGATTGAGACAAAAGTGTTCATTCATTGGCGAAATACATTTTATCCTGACTGAGAGACAAATATGAAAAAAAGTAGTAATACCTTCATATTATCAATAAATATAAAAATACCCTTAAATACCTTTAGCAGCAATATCTTAAAGCACCACAAGATGGTGATATTACTCTATAAAAACAAACCTTTGGTTCAACTATTATACTCTTCAGTTTTCTAAAGCAAAAACTGAAAATTGGTTTTTTTTTGTTTTATTTTTGTTTTTGTTTTGTAGTGTTTTGAAAGCAAAGATAGGATTTCAAAAATATATTAAAAAGTGATTTCCCAAATTAATATGTTAAAAATCATGAGATTTTTTAAATAGCAGTATAATTAAATAAATCAACTAGAGCTTTGGCACACATTGAGATTTCACTCTTAAAATTATTAACCTAAAATTATTATTATGTCTTAACTGTTATGTTTACACACGATATTTTTTTCGTGTGACATTTCACCATTTGGACATCCCTTGGCTGTCATTGTTTACAGATTGCAGAATGACTAGATGTCAAAATAGCTTAAAAGATTTGATATCAAAAGAGATTTCATTGGTGGTTTCTAATTATGTTAAATAGATGTTTTGTTTCAGACTGATATTTAGAAGGTTCAACAGTTAAGAATTTAAAACCATCAAAACATTCTAAAGTATATATGTCTTCCCTATACATCAGGTTTCATCTTTTGCCTATTTATTATGTCTGTTGTCAACTCTATATCCTATTCACTACTTACTTACATTCTTCTCTGAATTATATGAGAATTTCTTACCAATCAAGATCTAACAATGAGAGGCTCTCACTTGAGATTTGAAGGACAGAAGAAAAAGAGAAGCCTCTGTTTTCTGCTGGTACTTGCAAGCATGGATACAAGGTTTTCAGCAACTTCCCAAGTGAATTCCTGTAAATCATCCATCGTAAATGTAAATGATCCACAGGTTTTCCTGATATTGTTCAAGATGATAATATCTAAGTCAGCTTCTGTAAATTATACATTTGGAGGTTGAGATCATTGACTCAATGTAATTTTTATAATCTCTAGCAGGATTTTTTCTGAACTTTATTCCTCAGTCCATTTCAATGAATGTGTAAACCTCTAATCTCTGTATTAAAATCGATATCTCTTGGAATACATAAAGTGGCAAATAACTTCTGGACATAATCCAAAGCGATACACTCCCATAAATTTCAAAATTACCACAAATTCCAAAAAAATAAAATAAGATCATGTGAAACTGTGTCATGTTTGAATTACCAACCTAAAGTACATAAGTACATATGCTCAGAAATGTAGTTGTAATAATCATAATGTACCCTCTCATTCAGAAAGAAGAAAGGGAGGCACATAGCTGTCACTGCAAGAGAGATTATCCTGAAGATAAAGAATGTTCCTTAGGTTCTTAGCTAGGAGTAGCTCCCCAATCCTTGTTCTTTGGATTTCACTCTGAGTATTCAATTTGCTTATGCCTCTGGAATGAAGCTCACTTGATCGTGATGTACGATCTTTTTAATGTATCAGTGTATTCGATTTGCTAATGTTTTGTTTAGCAAATATCATCAGAGATATTGATCTCTAGTTTTCTTTTTTTGTGTTTTTTTTGCCAGGTTTTGGTATCAGGGTTACGTTGTCCTCAATTTTCTTTTATCTCCTCAGCTGCATCTAAGAGTAATGTTTCCATTAGAAATTTAGGAAACCTAGAGTCATTACACATCTTAATTCAGGCTGGTTAGACTTTGACAGTATAATCTTCTCACTTTTTTGGTCCATTTTGTTCTAATTAACTAAATGTTGTTAATATGCCGATAGCAACACTCCCAATTATTTTCAAGATAAGGCTATGTCAGAAATTATCAAGCACTCTGGGGGGAGCCAAACACTTAATCTTTTTTCTCTGAGTCATTTTCTGCAATCAACATATTTTCTGGGGCCACCCTGATCCATTTAGAATTTGTACTGTAAGGGCTTTATGAATACGTTTTGAATTGATTTTTGCTTGTAGGTTCAGTTTTAATCAATCTTTGTTACTCAGAGCATTTTTAAATGTATTTTTTTAAATGGATATTAGAAAGAATTGTACCTTTCAGCACTTCAGGAGTATCTCTAAAAATTACGTTTTCTAAATATCCGATGCTGGCATATAAGACTCTGGTTGAAGTTTCATATTGCCTAGTATCCAGACACTTTGCTACACTCTCTTATGAATTACAATCATCTTTAGAGTCCAAAAAAAAAAGGCATATTATTTCTGAAAAGTGACAATTTTTTTGTCTAATCTTTATAACAGTTTTTTAAATTTCTTTTTTCTTGCCTATTTCACTAGCTAGAACATTCAGTACAATGTTGAACTGAAGTGATAAATCCTTTATTCGTTCACAGCGTTAGAGAGAAAATGTGTCACTAGTAGATATGAGTTTAGTTATCGGTTTTCACACATACAACTTTATATTAAGGAAGTTTCTCCGTGATCTTACTTTACTAAGTAATTTTATCATAAATAAATACTGAATTCTAACAAATGTTTTTCCTGCATCTATTGAGATAATCAAATGAGTATCTCCTTTATTCCACTAATGTAGTGGACCCCATTGTTTAATTGAAGAATGTCTTTAAAAAATCTTTGAATTCCAAACATAAATCCAACTTTCTCATGGTGTATAATGCTTTTTATAGATAGCTCAATTGAGCTTTTCAATATTTTTTCTAGGATATTTGCGTTATGTTCTTAAGTAAAAGTGGACAGTAATGACCCTTTCTTGAAATGTCCTTATCAGATTTTTGCATTAATTCTTGCTTGATACAAAACGTTGGTGCCTTTATTAATGAGTTAAAAAGTTTTCCCTCTTTTTTATTCTATTGAAGGTTTTTTCCCCCTTAAATGTTCAATAGAATTCACTGGGAGGTTATTGTATTTGAAGATCTTAAATTATGGTTTTGATTTCTTAACAGTGTTTAAATGATTGAGATTTTCTCATCTTTTCTTATTTGTGTTTTGGTAAATTCTCTATTTAAAGAAATTTTTCCATTTTATTTAAATTTTGAAGTATATTATCTGAAACATTCATAAAATTCTCTTAACATCTTTTGATAAGTTTCATTTTTACTCTTTATATTAATCAAAATTTTTTCTTTTTCTTTTTCTTGAGCACTTTAACCAGAGGTTTATTCTTTCAAAGATTTTTCTTAGAACAACCTTTGTCTTATTTGATACTTACTAGTGTATGTTAATTTGATACTTACTAGTGTATGTTAATTATTTATTTCATTAATTTAATTCATTAATATTTGTATTAATTTAGTCATTTAATTTCACTAATGTATCATCTCACCATTATTATTTCCCTCCTTCAGTGTTCTTTGACTATATATTGCTCTTTATTTTTCAACTTTAGTAGTTGAATTCTTATATTATTAATTTTCAGCATTTCTTATTTTAATATATACATTTAACTATATATTTCTGGTAAAAAAAGTCAGAGAAAATAAGAGCTGTCAAAGGTAAAGAGTGATAGATTATGCAATAATGCTGAAGAGGTCAAGAAGATATTAACTACTGTCTATTGGATTTGATATTGAAAGTCAAATTGCTATGCATTCAGATACATTTTAATGAAAAAGAGATAAAGGAAAATTATATCAATTGACCTGTGTGAAGTATATCTTGGAGTATGCAGGGTAATTATAATTGCAAATGATATATCCCTGCTTCTTTAATGTGTATAAGTATATTACCATAGACATAAGTGTGTAAAACTGTCCTATATTTATAAACTAATGTGTGATGATTTTTCTATTGACTATATATCTATATATTTGAGTCAATATGTTTCAATTTTGTAACATAAAATAAACTCAAGTGATATTATTGAAAGTGTTTTTATTCAATGTATTTTCATACCACCTCCCACATCCCACAACAGTTAACACTGGGCCAGAAACAAAATAGAAGTGTTAAATAATTAAAAGTTTATTTCTTTTATTTCTAAGATGTATTATAATTATATTGAAGTGAAGCTTGAGGAGAGATGTGGGAAATCTCTCCTGTCAAAATTTTTACTATTTTAATATTGATTTGTTTGTAAGAGAGTGGTAGGAAAAATAGAGTCTAAAATTTGCAATCTGCCCTTTTCCAAAGAAGCTAAATTGGCCTTAAACTCAAAATAGTTTAACATATCATAAATATTTTTCTACCGACATATGAGAAAATAAGCTAGTCTGTGAAAATTCTAGCATTATATGAAGGTTTTGCTCTATAATGTTCCACAAACAGTCCAGTATACAATAAACTTAAAAAATTAGCATTTTCACAGTAAATGAGTATTGTGCGATACCCATAATATGCTGTGAAGTAAAATCACAACAAAGAGTTTAAGTTATTTTGATGAATGAACCAGATATTTAAGGCACAACATGACGAAATTACAAGTTCCTTGCTTTAGTTATCAGTCCTTAACAAGACTGATAACAAATTGATTTATTAATTTTAACTGAGCAGAAAGATAGAGTGAGGAGATACTGAAAAGAAGAAATGTCAGGATTTCCAGTTATCAGATACAAATACTTATGAATAAACCAAGATATCTTTATGTACATAATATAGATAAAAATGAAACTTATCTAAACATAGAAGAGGAATTGCTGTTCACCATAAAGAAGAAGATGCATAATATCTTTTAATCAATGTATAAAGTGTTATAGATATAAATGTCATGGCTATTTTCAATTCAATTCAACAAACATTTATTAAGAAACTATTACCAGCCAGACTTTGTGAAGGGTACAGGGTACAATAGACAGAGTTAGACTGAGGGTTGCAAAACCTCCCCCCCAGCCAAATAAAGAAGACAGGCAAGTAAACTAATAAAATGTGAGGATCTAGAGAGAAAGCACAATTGAAATATGTACATAGAATTATTATAGAATAAAAAGAGAATTGCTTTACCTAAGAGTCAGAAAGTCTTCCTGAATGAAATGACATATGATCTGAATTCTGAGGACAGAGGGAAGAGCCTATGTCTTTGCAGAGAACAGAGTTCGACTAAGTGACTGTAAATAGAATAGTGTCCCACGTGATGGGTCACCATTGTTCAGGACTCTGTACTAACATTTTGACCATGATCCTGAGTAATAACTTATCTGAGTTTTGATCACCTTACCTGTAAAGAATGGATTGTAATACTTACTTTTAGAATATTAGTAAGGTTTAAAAATATGTCTATAAAATAACGGAGTAAAATAATAATACAATAAATTATAATAATAACTGTAATTTATCAAGTGCTTAATATATTAAAAATTAAAATAGATGCTCTTCATCCATAGCCACATTTAGTGTCAAGCAGAATCCTGTGATACATATTATTATCTCCATTATAGAGTTATAAACTGAGGCTTAGAAATATTAGGCAATCTCTGAAATATTATGGAGTTAAAGGGTAAGCACCATTTTAAAGTACAGTTCTTTGAAATTTCTGTGTTCCCAAGAAAAAATCCAAAACTATGACCCAGCTTGCAAAGCCCTGCATCATGTGTTCTGCCTATTTTCCCAGCCCCATGTAACCACTCTTCATCTCATTCTCCACTCATCAGCCTTACTGATCTAATCACTTCTCAAGTATGCCAAGCTCTTTCATTTCAGTTTATCTCACCCCCTGTTTTCTCAGCCTGGTAGGCTGGTCTCCTCTTCACCTACCTAATCATTCTTATTCTTTAATTCTTACTTCCTAGACATTTTCTTTCTCCCTTCAGATATCAGATCCATCTATTGAAATATCTGGGATAACATTCTCTACTTGCACTGCATAGCTTAACTCCAAATAAAATCGATTCAGGTAATTAATTGTTAAATATCAACATCACTACCACCACCACCATAATTCCTTTAGGGACAAACATTTCCATCTTGACACTATATCTGCAGCATCTAGCACAGCCCTTTGTTCATACATAGTCATAATTAGACTATGGTTTTTGAATAACTATTTAACAAATAGTTATTAAAAACCATAGTCTAATTCCAAAAACCATAGTCTTAAACCACAAAAATAAGTAAATGCTAATACCTGGAAGACATTATTATTGTAATGTTTGTGAACTGGTAGAAAGATAAAGTTTTTGGGGCGGGGAGGGGAAACACACACACACAAGGAGAAAAGTGAAGAGATAAAAAATCAGGCAATAGGAGTGGTGTCCTAAATTAAATCTGGTGGCAGCAAAAAAGAGGAAGTTAAAAACAGTGTGTTCTAGAAGTAATCAAGGCTTTTAGAAATAAAGGGAAAAGATGATCCAGCAATGAGTATCCAAATGTTAGAAACATTTGCATATAGAAACAGAGAAAAAGATCTCTAAGAGAATCAGTGTTCCATGATAATGGCAAATCAATAATAGAAATCTTCTGTATTACTTGGTATGTGGAGTGGAGAGAAGGAAAATAAAGAAGTGGCAGAAATGAACTACTCTGCCTTTTGAGGGATTATGATTTTTACCAGGAAAATAAAAATACATCAGGATCTTCTTAATAAACTAAGCTACAGGGCCTCTTCTATACTCATTTCTCTTTCTGCATCTAAAGCTATATATATAAAAATATTTATAATGGTATCTCTGAGCCATCCAGAAAATGTATGTGGTTGTGAGTGCATATATTTGTGTATATAATTTTTTGGTTTTTTGTTTTGTCTTGTTTTGATTTTTACTTTGGACCTGAATTTTTGAGGCTGATGTTAAATTACGTTGAATAGGTTGAGAAGTCCGAAGTACATATTTTGGAAAGATTTATATTAAAAATTAAAAAAATTATATTTAAACTCAGAAATTTCAATTGACATTTAGAATCACTTGTCATGTTTTTATAGAACTCAATTCAACAGGGAATCGAGTTGGGGAGACCCTCACTTAAAAACTATGAGTACTGCATTCCAAAATGATCTAGAGAAGACAAAGCCACTCTGACTTAAAGAAATCAAAGATTTCTTGAATTTCCAGTGCTCAACAGTACCCTTGGAAGCATTGGGTAGAACAGTTAAGTTCAGCCAAGCAAATAAATTTAGACATAGGATAATGCAAGTTACATTTATCTAACTCGTTAAGTCTTCTCAATTCAATTCTTTTATCAGTGACCCACTTCTCCACGTCTCCAGATTTTGACTCTCTTCCATATCAACCTCCTCTTTTTTTCCTTCTTTTCCTTTATGTTCAGACTCCTCACAGAGTTTTGGTTGGTACCAAACACATTTTTTAAACTGGAAAAAAATTTAAATAAAAGTACAAGCAGAAGTTATATATTATTTTATAAATTCTTATTATGAATCATGCCTTTATGCAGATTATCTAATTTACTCTACATGAAAAATGTTTTATTAGTTATCATCTCCATTTTGCAGGTGATGATGTAGGTTCAAAAAAATTGAATAACTCGACCAAACCCCTTCAGTGAAAAATAAAAAGAATTAGGATTTGAGCACAGGTTGCTGACCAACAAAGTCTATCTATATTCTTCTTAAACTGAAAAATACAAAAAAAATATATATATATAAAAAAAACAAGCCTTTGGAAAACTACAAGAAATGCATGTATTTAAATATAATTACTCTTTAACCACTTTCACACAGAGAACATAAACTTACTAGCAGATATTTTTGAATTGTTGTATTTGAGAACATCTAAAGAGAATTTTCAAAATAATATTTGAAAATAACTTTAAAGTTCTTACATAGTTTAGTAACTAATGTTTCTTTTGAAAATAATTATAGCACATTCCAAATAAAATATAAACTATCCATAACAATTTTAGAATTATGATCCTTCAAAGATCCCTCATTAACTTCTTTAATAATTAAATGAGGGGAATGGTATGGCAAAAATGAAAATTGTATAATTTTAATGAGATATTCATTAATACAGTGACATTTTATCCATCTAGTAGGCCATTATAAATAGCAAAGTCATACAAATAAAAATCACTAACTCTATCATCTCATATATTCTGTAATATTATAACAAACTTTCTTGTTTTATGTAATAGGTGTTTAATATCTCTAGTTATGCTCATTGTTCTTTATATAGCTATCTTAGTATTATATCTAAAATAATAATTGGCATTTATGCTGTATTCTTAACATGTCATATTTTCCTACTGAATTATATGACATGTCTATAAAAGCTTTAATTTTTTTCGAGTTGATATTTAGTTAGAAATATTTTCTAAACATTGTTTCTCTGTGATAAAAGAAAAGAAAAACATGCCAGCATCTAAATTGAAGACATCTTTATCAATATACCTCAACTCCTAAAATCTGATTCCCACTATGAAGAGAAATTTCCTTTTGTAAATAATAACTTTTTTATGTTTACCTTTAAAGTATGTCTCTTCCTAAAGTAATTTTTTTTAATTTCAAGAAAAATATTTTAATTTTCTTTTGTACTCAGGTTGCCAAAAACATATATTTCAGTCTCTTATTCATAAATGTAGCACACCGCATAGTTACTTTTAGCATCTGTTTGTTATAAAGTTCAATATACTCTCAAGACATACCATTCATAAACATTGAACATAGAAACACTGCTCATATTAAATTGGGCTGCATGAATAATACAAAAATCATGAATTTAAATTATTACTGATATTCAGAGAATATGATAGTATTTCAGCCTTGAAATAAGAACTCCACTTTATTTCTAGAAGCTGAAGTTATTAAGTTGTAAATCAGACCATGCCAGGGTTCTGAGCTATTCCTGATCTTCAGATCACTCTAAGGTATATCTCCCTCAAAAGAATGTTAAGTTTACTTTTGCAAGATTTTGAAAGCCTTTCAAATGATTTGTTTCACGTTTTCTTATTTTTATAAACAGGCAGAATAAAATATGTAACAGATGCTGAAATATTTACCTGACCTAAAATATGTGAATACACGGATTCATGAATTACTATCAAGCACTATAATTCAGTACAGCTTCAGGGCAAAGTATGCTTTTTTAATGAAGTTACCTAATTTAAACATTTTTTTTCCTCTATCTCAAATGTTTCCACTATGCTTTTTATTACCTTGGAACTGGAATAGTACGATTCTGTGAGCTGTATTTATAAAAGTCATTGGAGTCTGGAAAACATAAACGTTAGAGCTACTGCTTATTTTGTTAATCTTGCTGGATAACAGGCAGGAGTCCTCTTTTCTGTCTGAATTGACTAATTACTTAACAGTTCAATTCAGTGTGGGAATAAAAGAAGAACTGGGGATATTTAAGGTCAGAGCAATCTGAATTTTGATTGCCTCTTTTCTATATGCTTGTAATAGGTCCAATGCAATTTTTCTTCCCCTTCCATTTCTGAAATGAGGATGTGATGGTGAAACATCCCACAATAGAGAGCTGAGGGCAAGATTGTAAGAAAGACAATGCAACTAGACAGGTGTAAATTTCCTTACAACTTCTCAGAGCATAGGTAATCAGGAAATAAACTTTTATTTTGCTTAATTCATGAATACTTAGAGTCTGCATGTTATAGCAACTGAATTTAGATTCTAACTAGTATGCTTATATGCAATGTATATATTACGTGAATATGTACAGTGATACAATAGAATGTACTCTATCATCCATTTTTATCATTGTTGTAGTAATAATCACCATTATAATTACATCAAAGCAATATATTCAAGGTATAACAAAAATTAAAGGGAGAAAATAAGACAATATCTTATCTGCAGCTGCTCCCCTGCCCTAGAATCGCTGTCTCAGGTTCACTTCAGATCATCAGGCATTAGATTCTCATAGGGGCACCGGTCCCTGGTGCCAAAAAGATTGGGGACTGCTATAAAAGGTCATTAATTCTCATTATTCTTTGTGACAGGTGATAGAGTGAGGGGTTAAACTCAGTCAAAATCACTAGTATTCTTTATGAGTGAGAATTAGAAGAATTTCAAGGAATGTTTGGTTGAATTTTCTGGAAATCTAATAAACATGCGTTCAGTTCCCAAGTAAATGTTCTAGTTGGAGTATTTTATAGGGAAGAAAAATTTTCCTTCACAGAATCATTAAAATATACCATATTACAAAGAAAAAGAAGACTAGAATTAACATTTTTATACAAAACTAAAACTTAAAACTTAAAAGATAGTCAATAATATATTTCTCATATTTAAATAACATGTATCAAGTTTTCTTCTTACACATTTTTTATAAAGAATTTTATTGAGTTTGTTTTGGTGATAACAAGGTAATTACCTTATGAAAATTCAAAACAGCTATGAGAATATATGATTTAGCTTTTATAATCTCCTACTTACTTTTGCTTCTACTTAATAGGAAACTTCTGTCCATTTAATGGAAATTTATTACAAATGAAACAGCAATTTATTGGTGTCATTAAAATAGTAATAATTAATAAAATGCATCTTAATTGATGCTCTATAAAAAGTTATTTATTTCTATTTGTATAGATCAGTTGTTTACATTTTCAATGAGATTACATAAATGGGTTACAAGCATACTTTGATAATATAAATTTTAAAATCCTATGGCTAAAAAGTGATTTAAGATTCACGCTCTCTCTTTTTCTTCATTCCAACCCTTCAGACAGGTCTATATTACCACTGTCTGTCAGTTATGTTTCTTTTTTCACTCCCATATTTACTACACATATTTACAATGGAGCATTAAGATGTCTTTCTAATGTGTTTACTATATCTCTTTCATTCTAAACTAACTATAAGTCCAAACTCATCTCCATAAACATTTATTATATTACTTGCTCCAAAACTTTCAATGACTTCTCATTATCCATAGGATGAAGTCTATATTGTTTACTTTGGCATTGAAAGCTCATTTCATTGTGTCTCTAAACTACTTTTCAGCATTATCTTTTATTATCCTCCAACATAAACCCTTGGTTCTATTCAAAATAGCAGACAGGATTTCAGGCTCTAAGATAACTTTTACTAAAAAAGTTTGACACTAAACAAGTAAAAAAAAAAAAAAGACTTCAGAAGGCATAAAATACCATGTAAAAAATTAAATAGGGTAACATACTAAAAAATAAATCAGGCAGTACCCGTGGAAAATATTAGATGGGGTGCTGCTGGTACTTCACTCTGAGGCTCTGATATTTGAGCTAAGATTTGAATAATAAGAAGGAGTTAGTCATGTGAAATGCTGAGGAAAATATGTTTCCAGGTAGTAGGAACATCAAATGAAGGCCCCAAGGTACAAACCAGTAATATATCCACAGCAGCATGTTCAGGAAACCTAAAAATGACCAGTGTGACTGAAAGTGACAGTGAGCAAGAGGGAAAGATTCGGCAGGGCCCAGATCATAGACGACATTATAAGCCTTGGTGAGGAGTTGAGATTGTGTTCCAAGTCTGTTCATAATCTATTGAAGATTGTATGCAAGAGGGTGTCATGATCTAGTTTTTATTTTATCTAATCTATTTAGCTAAAATATTGAAAAATTTACTTTGGTTGTCAAGAAGAAAACAGAGAAAAAAGTGAAAAATGATAGTCCAAAAAAGAGGTTGTACTGCTTTGGCCTTAGAAACTATTAGTGGAGATGTACAGGAGAGAAAGATTTGGAATTATGGAAATGGGACAAAAAAGCTTGCTTATGCATAAGATTGGGGAGTTAAAGAAGAATCAAGAATTGTTCCCAGATTTTCATTTGAAGCAACTGGGTGCAACTTACTTGGAAGGAGACTAGAAGAGAAAAATAAATCATTCATCTATATACTCACTCAATAGATATTTTGAACACTTACTATGAACTGTTGTTTCTAATACTAGAAGTCTAATGATGAGGCAAAATACATCGTAGTAGGAAGGAGAAAGAAAACAGATAAACAAAATACATTGTTAGATAATGATAAATGTATTCAAGGACTCAAAATAGGATAAACATAATTCCTTTCAGTTTGGCAGTCAGAAGGGGTTTGTCTGAGGAGGTGACGTTTAACTGCGTTAATAGCAGGAAAATCACTGGAAAGATCATTCTAGGCACACAAAACAATGAGAACTCTAAGGTGGAAATGAGCTTGACATGTTTGAGAAATGGAAAAGCTAGTGTGTATAAGGCATGGTCTGCAAAATGTGAGTGTTATAAATAAATGAAAGGGGAAGACCAGATGTTGTATACTTTTACAACCAGGGTAATTTTGAAGGTAATTTACAGGACGATTTTAATCAAGAAGAGTATAAAATCTGTGTGTTAAAAAGTTCAATTTGGTTGCAGTATGAACAACAAACTATATGTGGGAATGTAAAAAGAAAGGAATTTGTTTAGGAACTATTAGTAATCCTTTCAGGGGAAGGTAGGGGCTTGAATGAAGTGGTCATAGTCGAAGGCAATGGAGAGAAGAAAATAGATTCTGCACTATTTCTAGAGTGTGAGTTTAAGAGCTCTGCTTTTAAAAAGTGAACTTTCAGATGCTGAACTATCATACAAATGAAGAGGTCAAGGAGAGAGTTACAATTAATTGTGAGAACCATAGATGAACATTCAAAGTGATAGATTTAATTTTGGCAGTCAGCAGTCTACACATAAAATTTTAAAACACCCTGTTTATAGAAAAGAAAAGAGTCGAGGACCAAGCTCTGGAGTACCCTAATATTTAGAAGTGGATCAGAGGAGTCGAGAGATGAGTAAATACAATGTTTTGCACATGGTTAATGTTTAATAGATGTTTCTTGAATTGATGATTTTTTCATTGCTAATTAACTGGACTCCTCTGTTCACAGAGAAAGCTTTGTTAGTTTTGTTGCAATGGAAAAATCAGGCAAAGTAATGGTAGAACTCCCAGCAGGAAGTTACTTATTTTGTGATTCAAAATTTATAAAACGTTTGCAATTTTATGACATTATAAAACTTGAATTACAATTTTTCAGTAATAATGTATGTGGTTATATTAAATATAGATCTGTGATTATAAGGTATTAAAATCCAGTTCATACTAGCTTAGCCCAAAATGCAGAGGATAAATATACTGGTTTAAAAACACAACAGGGAAAAGGCAAGGATGAACTCACTCTATCAGATGCCTTTATGTATTCTCCTTTATTCTCTTATCTCTTGTCCTTACCTCTCTTCATTTTCTCTTTCTACAGCCTGACTTATCTTGTGTGACAGGGAATAGCCATGGATAACATAGGGTCTAATACTTAAGAGTTTCTTAAATTCTCTTAACTTCATTTGACTTTACTATAAACTGCAGTTAATAGAAATAATATTTAGCTAATGATGACAGAAAGAGGTCTGAAGAATATTCGGATCAGTTCTTGGTTCAAAGTCTGTGTGAAAAAACAAACAAACAAACAACAACAAAAAACTTTCTTTGCCCTGGAGGACCTTTTTGTCCAGCAAGACTGTCATATTAAGATAAACTGGAACCTTCACTTTTGACAAAAAAATAATAAAATAAAATAAAATAAAAATAAAATAAAATATAGATATTTATCTTGTTGTTTCTCTAAAATAAAATCTGACCATTTATTTTTAATTGAGATTTTTATAACATTGGGTTAAAGTAAAAGGTTAATGTTTTAAGATTAGTTAGTTCTATAATTATCATGACTATGTCAACAAAAAAAATTCCAAACCTAAAGAAAGATTTAAAGAATTTATTCGTGCAAACCCTGAGGGCCAGATCCAGGAGTAAAATCTCAAAAGAATTGAGAAAATGCTCCAAGGAGTAGTAGTTTTGCAGTTTATTTTATACATTAGAATCAAAGGAGACATAAGGAAATTTATATGAAATCCACTGGCGTTAGATTAAGAACGTGGGAGAAAGGAACCCTCATACTCTGCTGGTGGGAATGTAAATTGGAAAATAGTATGGAGGTTCCTCAAAAAATTAAGAATAAAATTACCATTTGACCCAGCAATCTCTCTTCTGGTATCTGTCCCAAAAATTTAAAAACATTTATCTATAAAGACATATGCATCCTGATGTTCATTGCAGCACTATTCACGGTGGCCAAAACATGGAAACAACCAAAGTGTCCTTTGATAGATGATTGGACAAAGATATGGTACATATATACACTGGAATAATACTCAGCCATAAGAAAAGATGACATACTGTCATTTGCAACAACATGGATGGATCTTGCGATTATCATGCTAAGTGAAATAAGTCAAACAGAGAAAGTTGAGAACCAAATGATTTCACTCATGTGTGGGATATAAAACTGAAAGTAACAAACAAACAAGACAAACAAATACTCATAGACACAGACAACAGTTTAGTGGGAATGGTGGATGGAGGATAGTTAGGGTAAAGGGGGTCAAATATATGGTGACAGGAAATTTTACTTGGTGTGGTGAACACACAATGCAATATGCTGATGATATATTATTGAATTGTACACTTGAAACCTATATAATTTTATTAACAAATGTCACCTTAATTTAATTTTTAAAAAACTACAGCAACTAAACTCATAAAAGTCAATATTGTTTCAGAAGCAATTTAAAAGATTCAAATAAAATTCAAATAGGATTCAAAGTTTATTTGATTCTAATAGAAAAGAAAGTTCTATTCTCTTATAGAGAGTAAATAAAATTCATTACCAATTTGCATTGCTTTTATAGGACTGCAACATATGAAGCATTATAAAATTGAGAAATTTAATAAAATATGCAAAATATAATAATAGCTAAAATTGATAAAACTCTTCTATGTGTGCAAAAAAAATAGAATGTGGGAGAAAGTAAAGCAGAAAAATCTCTAGGACTGAATAAAAAGTAAAATGAAGATCCATATTTCTTTTACATACGTGAGTACAGGGTAGTTAATATTTAGTATATAGTTTACAGAGTTAAGCAGGTAAAAGATAATGAGGAATGTTGGAGTCAGGGTGTTTATCTCTGGCAATCTAGAGAAAAGATTATTCTAATATTTTAAGTATGTTATCTAGATGCACAAAAACAATGCACAGGGCTTATTCAAAGTGAAGATCAATCTCACATAGACCTAGGTAATGACTTACTATGATGACCTGCTCGGTTAGAAATTTTTATGATCAGGACATCCATATGGTTACCTTAAGTTATTGAGCTTGTCAGGCCTTCCAGGTAGCCACCTTTTCGTTCACAACTGTATTTTGCATTAATATTTAATTCAAGTCTAAGATATCTGTGTACTGCAGTCTATATAACTGAAGTCCCCCCTACTGGGGAACAGAAAAGATGTGGTTTACTGCTACAGAAATCTTAGTGAGACTCTAAAAGTTTTCAGTATCTTTGCATCTGAAAGCACAGACAACATATGGCAATTTTATCTAAATTATTTGATGCAATATTAAATTACCTATGTTGGTGCTGTCCTTTTGTTCAAAACTCGAATGTATTCATGAGCTTTATTTTATAGAAAGACTAAGTACACATTAAAATGAAATTTAAAAATCCCTTTCCATCCAAGTGTTTCAATCCACCTCTGCCAGTAGCAAACACCTTTTGAGAAACTTGAGCTCCAGAGCAGAGCCACTTGAAAAATAATTTATTCTGAGTGTCTGTGAATATTCAAGTGATTCTCCTTAATGACTTAGGTGTAGTAATATAGGAAAATTAGAAGCTATTTATAAGGAACTTTAAAAGTATCTTGAGGCAACCTTGAATATATTAATTTTTGTGGGTGGAAAATTATGCTTGTGACATATATAATATTTCCACATGCTGAGGAAGCACAAAGACTAGAAGCTGTTAATTTTCTACCAAGCGATCAGCTTATGGTAAAGAAAAACATAGAAATGAGAAATAATGGATTGTGTTACAGCAGAAAGCATCTTAAATTTGAATAAGAAGACTTGAATTTTCAGGCATGGCTCTACCATTCTATAGCTGTATGACTTCAGTGCTAGGCCCTGAATTAATGTCTCTTTCTGGGAGTTTCTGAGATTCAGGAACTCATCTGTATAACGGGTATATGTGTGCGTGCATGCCTGTGTGCGTGTGTG
>NW_011888997.1:1740992-1766676 GCF_000151845.1 Pteropus vampyrus | reverse complement strand
TACTAACACTTGTTAATCCTTGTTTTTTGATAATAGCCATTCTAACAAATGTGAGGTGTATCTCTTTGTGGTTCTGATTTGCATTTTCCTGAAGAATAGTAATGTTGAGCATCTTTTCATGTACTGGTAGGCCATCTGTATATCTTATTTGGAAAAAATGTTTATTCAGATACTCTGCTCATTTTTTATTTGGATTCTTTGTTTGTTTTGTCAAGGAGCTTACTGCCCATATTTTCTTCTAGGAGTTTTATTATTTTAAGTCTTATATTCAAGTATTTAATTCTTTTTGAGTTCATTTTTGTGTATGGCATAAGATAGTAGTCTAGTTTCATTCTTTTGCATGTGGCTGTCTAGTTTACCCAACACCATTTATTGAAAAGAATATCCTTTCTCCATTTTATATTCTTGCCTCCTTTGTTGTAAATTTATTGACCATGTATGTGTGGGTTTATTCTGGGCTGTCTATTCTATTTCATCAACCTATATGTCTGATTGTATGCCAACATCATACTATTCTGATTACTATAGCTTTGTAATACAGTTTGAAATAGGGACTGTAATGCCTCCAGTTTTATTCTTTTTCAAGATCGTTTTGGATATTTAAGGTCTTTTGTGATTCCATACATTGGAATTTGGTTAGAGATTAAACTGAATCTGTAGATTTTGGGGGGCAATATAAATGTTTAACAATATTAATTTTTCCAACCCATGAACAAAGAATATCATTCCATTATTTGATTATTCTTCAATTTCTTTCATCAATGCCTTATAATTTTCAGCATACAGGTCTTTGATCTCTTTGGTTAAATTTATTCCTACATACTTTATTCTTTTTGATACAGTTGTAAATTAAATTGTTTTCTTAATTTCTGTTCCCGATAATTTGCTGTTAGTGTATAGAAATGCAACAAATTTTTGCATATTGATTTTATACCCTGCAATTTTACTGAATTTGTTTATTAGTTTTAACATTTTTCTGGTAGAGTCTTTAGGGTTTTCTACATATAAAAAATCATGTCATTCACAAACAGTAACTTCTTCCTTTCCATTTTGTACACCTTTTATTACTTTTTCTTGCCTAATTGCTCTGGCTAGGGCTCCCAATGCTATGTTGAATAAAATTGATGAGAGTGAACATCCTTATCTTATTCCTGATCTTAGAAGAAAAGCATTCGACTTTTCATTGTTGAATATGATGTTATCTGTGGGCTTGTCATATATATGGCCTTTATTATGTGGAAGTACATTCCCCCTATACTCACTTTGTTGAAAGTTTTTATCATAAATCAATGTTGTATTTTTCTCAAATGTTTTTTCTGCACCTATTGAGATGATTATATGATTTTTATTCTTTATTTTGTTAATATGGTATATTACGTTGATTGATTTGTGGATGTTTAACCACCCTTGCATCACTGGAATAAATCCTATTTGACCATGGCGTATGATCTTTTTAATGTATTGTTGACTTTGGATTACCAAAACATTAAGAGTAGAAAAATTATATGTTCTTCTGTTAGATGCAGAAAAATCATTAGATTAAAATTTAGCACCTATTCAAGGTAAATACTGTCAATACACTAGGAGTAGATCTGATCGATCTGATTAATGGTATATACAAAATCCCTACTGCTTACATTATATTCACACATGAAAAGGTATACTTCTCCCTTAGGTTAGAACAAGAACAAAGATTTCCATTATTACTACTTCTATTTAGCTTTGTACTAGAGATCCTAGTTAAGAAAATGAGAAAAAGAGGAATAATTTACATAAACATTCAAAAAAATTACAGACATAATTTCCAGCTCTTCCTTTTAAAACGTCATCTCCATTTATACCACCAAGGCTTTCTAAATAAGTGACTAAGTCTAGATCTGTGGAAGGGAAAGGTGAGCCTGGAAAATCTTTTTTGTCAAAAAAAAAAATTCAAAGACTAATAATGTCATCATACATGAAAATAGGAACTGGCTGGTAGGAAATTCTATTAATAAAATTTGGCTCAATTTCAGTATCAAAATTAATAATGAACTTAATGGATGTTAATACACTGAATTAAAACAAACACACATGGATCCACAGTAATATTAAAGAGAAATAGGAAAGAAAAATTATTAGGTAAGAGGAATGTTTAAGAATGAATGATATTGGATGAAGACGTTGTGGTTCATATATGTAATGGAATATTACTCAGCCATTAAAAAATGAAATCCTATCATTTGCAATAATATGGATGGACCTAGAGGTTATTATGCTGAATGAAAGAAGTCAGACAGAGAAAGAGAAATACCATATGATTTCACTTATATGCGGAATCTAAGAACAAAAAGAACAAACTAATCAAAAATGGACTCACAGATATAATGGACAATTTGGTGACAGAGGGGAGGGGGGTTTGGGGGGCCTGGGAGAATGGGGTGAAAGGTTAAAGAAGTACAAATTAGTAGTTGATAGATGGTCACGGGGATGGGAGCACAGCATAGGGAATGTAGTTACACTAATATATTGGCTAGGTGGAAAACCAGAGGAGAGGAGCAATTAGGGGAATCATTTTATAAACTATATAAATGTCTAACCAAATGTACTATATACTTGAAACTAATTAAAATAAATAAATAGATTTTTTAAAAAAGAATGAATGATAAATCTGAAAATCATGATTTTATATCTTCTAATATAATTTTAGTGATTCAGACAAGGGTAATCAGATAAGAATAAAATCATTGGTGAAATGTTGGATAAAAGTATATTTACTAGATCACAGAAGTATCACTCCACAGATTATTTAACTAAAAAGGTGAAAATGTGTCTTTACAATGGAGAGATTTAGGTGTTACTCTTGGTATTGCCAATAATGGTAAGATCCAACATTATGTGACTCCAGCTACGATATAGTAAGAAATACCCCACATTACCCATGATAAGACCAAGGGATCTTGTCAAAAATATTTGACTTAAGTCAAATAGTAAACATATTTATTAATACAAAATGTGAATTCTTCTGCAAGGCAAAAGGTCTGGACTCTTCAAAGAATCAAATATGAAGAATGGCAGAAAATTCTATGACTTTTATAAATTGTGCGAAATGGAAGGGAAATAATCAATGATAATTTATCAATCTTGACTAAATTCTCAGTGGGGTTATATGCATCCATAACAGACATTTTTTGCTACAACTGTGAACATTTTGCATGTTACATCGCAATTTTGAACTAATGCTAATTTTCTTAAGTGTAATACATTATTGTTGGAGAGGAAATGTTCTTGTCATGGATAATTCATGCTGAAGTGGTTAGCAGTGAAATGTCTTGATGTTTGAAGCATTCATTTGAAGAGAGAACTGGGGAAAATGTAGTAGATGAATAGATTGTTAATAATTGGTCAGAGTTGTTGATGGGTATACAGGTGTTCATTTACTGTTCATACAACTTCTCTGAGTATTTGAAAGTTTTCAAAAAAATTTTTAAGTTGAAAGCAGACCTTTAAATTGAAGCTTATTTTTATCTTTGAAAGCTGATTTCTCATTTAAATGAATTTGACACAGGTCCAAACTAATTATCAAGCAAGAACCTTTTGAAGGGTACCATTAATTAAAATTCAGAGCTGCGATACTAACTATTCACAGTGAAGTGGCTGGCTATATTATGAGCAACTTGCTTTTTTCACAGAGTCTGATCTATATTATTTTGAGTAGCTTTTTTTTTTTTTTTTTTGAAAACATCAAGGTTTCATTTAATTGTATAAATTATGCCCTTGGCTTTAGAAACTCTAACAAAATAGATGCAAAAAATAATTACAATATTGTCAGAATCAACCATTAAACAGCAGAATACAAGCATCATAAAATTAGCATTTTCATCTAATCATTCTAGTGTCATCTGCTAATTTCAAATAGACCTTATACACAGACATTACTTTTCAAAGCATACTTACACAAACCCTTAATTCATATTGAGCCTTGTAACAATATTTGGAATCAGTCAAAGTTCTGAAAGAAATGATCCTTACTTCTCAAAAAGAAATTAGGAGAATTATGGCTTGTTTACTTTGAATCTATATTCACAAAGAAAGTGAATACTATGCAGAACAGATGTTATTTCCCTTATTTCTTATAAGACTGGGAATGCTTCCAAAGGCTAAGTGATCTCAAATTGCACAAAATAGCACTCATTTAGTGAAATATTGTCAGAATATATTTCTTTTTTCTATCTCATTCTATTCTCACAAGCATTAAATACAATGGTTTTGTTACACGAAGAAATGTGTGCAGTCTTCTAAGTGTGTTGCGACGGTAGAGGTTGAATTTTTCTGACAATCTCTCATATATTCCTTTCCCTGATTTATAGCCTATAAAAAGAAGTCCATCACTTTTTGTATCCACAATATCTGTCACTTTACTAGATGCTTAATAGACGTGTATTATTAAAAATGAATTCTGTACATGGGATACTTTTTTTAATAGATTGTACCTCCTTCTTTTAACCTCCTATGGCCAAGAGCTCTCTTGATTGGTTTCTTCAATCTTTCCTTCAACAGAAATGTACTGAAAATCTACTATATGTCAAATTTTTATGTTAGCTTTTGGGTTTACGAAAATAATTAAGGCATGTTTTCTGCCCTATAGGGGATCTTAAATCTGTGGGGAGAGAGACATGAAAACAGATAATGAAAACATAATAGTGGTAAACAGAAATTATTTGCGAAGAGTCACAGGAAAAAAAATAATAAGTGATAATGTCTGTCCTTGTTCCAAATGGTTGATTCCACTTTATTTGTACAAGAAGAGAAATAGTTATTAAGGCAAGAGCAGACAGACCTTAAAATACATAGCTTTTAATCATTAGAAATAAGTCAATATTTGTTATTAAAGAGAAATAGTAGACATTGAAGATAGTTAAGAAAATAAGAATCTAAAAAAGATTATTGGAATCCATCATTTAATAATCTACACTTATTTCCATTAACCTAAGTTAATTTTTTCCTGTTTTTGTCAAACACAAACTATAAATAGGCATTTCTGTTTAAAACTGTGCTTGAAATTTCTGAGTTCTTTTAAATCTTGCATTTGCCTGAATATTAGATTCTTTTTCTATTTTATTTAATCATGCTGATATTACTATACCAGTGAGGTCAGCTGTAAAACAGAGATTTCTGATCATAAAAGTTGTTTAGGACATCAGTACGAGTCCTAATCATTCCTTGTCCTGTATGTCAATCTTCTTAATATCCGTCAAATCTATCTTCTTCTTTATATAACCACTATTACTGTCTTTATTCAGATCCTCAAAATTTCTCTTTTGGATTACTGCAACAACATATTAGCTTGTCTCCCTTCCTTCGGTCATTCCTCAGCAATCCATTCCCCACGTGATCAGAATGCTCTTTCTAAAATGAAAATCTTTTCAAGTCTCTCGTATGTTCTAATCTTTCAGTTTCTCTATTGGCCTTCAACACAGAGACTATAGTAGCTAGAAAGTTTATATTTATATTCAAAGCCAGTATTTTACGTTTCCTACTTGTCTCTCCAACCTAAGTGTCTCTAACTAGCTCATCCAAATCACTATCAACAACATCATTACCATTATCATCATCGTTACCACTGCAGCCATATATTAGTTCAAAGCATATGGAATTAATACAGCTCCACTGCCATCATAGATATAACTCTAACAAAAGAGTATGAAGCTAGATTTAGATGTTTTAAAGGATGAAATTAAAAATAATAATCAAAATAAAGTATTTCAATTAACTGTGTATGTTTTAATTAGCTTCTGGAAAGAGGTCAGTAACTATAGAGCCTCAAACAATTAACAAAAAAAATCCAGAAAAATGAATCCTGATTTGCTTTGATAGGGCAGTAGGATGTTGTCTGTTTACTATTTTATTTGTTTGTTTTACTTTTAATTAGAAATCACCAATAAAATGCCAAATGACCTTGTATCTGATCTTGACAAATATAAACTTGAAACTTAAAACTTTGTTAACAAATAGGAAGATGATATAGTGGATGGTTTTGTTACATAGAGAACAAATTAAAGATTTGGAACAGAAATCCAGATTTTGGAGTCTTAGATTTACCACTTACCAGTAATCTTAGAATATTACCTTTCTCAAAGATTTAACTGTCAGAAAGTCACCTAACAACATCTATTTCAAAGAATAAAATTAGATTATGAAAACATGCAGCATAGCATTAGACTAATAGAAGCTCAGGAATTTCTAGTGTCATTTTCTCTATGTGTCTGGGCATTAAAATTTAATGGGGTATAATTATAATAGTGATAATAATAATAATCAACATTATTGAGCATTTCCTATGTACCAGTAATCTAAGAACTTTTTGCATATAATCTGATTTAATCTTTACAACAATTGGAGGGCTGAATCAAGAAAAGGATTAATTATTAAAGAGTTTTAAAAGTGTATCACAAGTTTATATTATTTTCTTATATGTAGTCACAAAATTATAAATTATTTTGGAAAACTAATTACATTCAGTAAAATCTATTTCCGGTTTGCATATAAATCCACTTCCAACTGTAATATGATGGAAATATCTATTCATTTTTAAGGTATGGGTCTCAAAAAGTGATGTGATATTAAAGGGTAAGTGATTTTCTTCTATCCAGTATGTAGGTCAAGAGAGACAAATTTTTTTGTAGTCTAATTTTGCAGGCAGGTAGATTTATCCTCATAGTCTCTTTCAGTGAGTGAGGTCTGAAAGATCTTAGCTTTATGTAGTGGTCTCAGTTTCAAATTCACACATTGCTCAGAATTAAGAACCAAGATTCCTGATTACTAAAAGAGACCAACAACCTCAGACTGACATGGTTAACGGGCTAGGGTTATAATACTGCTCTCCTGAGTTTTTGGGTTTTTTTTTTCATTTTCTTTTCTCTATTTTTTCTTTTTTTAAAACTATTTTTGTCATTTAGAGTTTTTCTTTACTTTGTCATGAGGACAGCAATACAATGAAAGAATATATGTTTTACTTTTCCTACTATTTATAGTCAGGATATCTGGTCTAGACTATAGCTGGTAAAAGAAGGCAATATTAGTTTTTTTTTTTTTTAATCGATTGTACTGAGACTAGAACAGAAAAACAGGGAATTAGTAAAATATAAAACCATAATTAACTATTTATTTGCCATGTATTTGTTAGTTTTATTAAATTTATTACTCATTTATATTTATTTTCAACATTTTAAAAACTATTTCATTGAAGCATAGTAGATATACAAACATACAGAAGAGTACATAAATCAGAATTTACAGTTCCTAATAATAAAATGAACTCATCCATGAAAATATCACCCAAAAACTAAAAACTACCAACATCCAGGACCACTTAGAACATTTAGAAATTCTATCTAATCCCCGTTCCATCCAATGTTATTGTCATACATATTTTAATTCTATATGTATACACATATAGAATTAAATTATTCTGAATATTATTGCTTTATACCATCAGCATGCACTTAGAATTACTAGGTGTTTATGCATTTTGGTGCTCTTAATTAAATACTATGTCTTTGACTTTCCATCTGCAATATTTTTCTCTTGCCTCTAAAACACCTTTTATTATTTCCCTCTGCGAAACTAAAACTGCTCTAAAATTTCATCCTCAAAAAAAAAAAGAGTGAGGAACTAAAAAGTTGATTGGAGGAGTGCGTAAAAAAAAAATAAAAAAATAAAAAGTCCCTTCATTGACTTAATTTAGAAGTAGCAGGTGAAAAGAGCATTTTCATGAGGCCACCTCTCCAAGGCAGATTGTGAAGAATTTCTTCTTTAGGGCTTATCAGTTTCTAGAGAGAAGAATTCTTTGGTTTGTTGTTCAGGAGAGTGAAAATAGGAAGCGGGTAAACACATCCAGCTGCCCCTGTCTGGGAGCAGAAATGTGAATAAGGAGTAAAGGAATTGTTTCTTCGCTCACCTTCACCATAACAGAGTGTTAGATGTCAAAGAGTCCATGAGTATTTATCATTCAATTTCTTCAAAAAACCAATTTTTGTCTCCCTGTGAATTGGGTGGAAAGAGGAAAAGAGCAAGAAATAGAATGACTCCTGCATAAGGTGAAGATCTCCTGGCTCATATGCGATGATCACCTATCAGTTTTAATGTAACTCCTCTTTAATGTTCTAATTCCCTATAAATTTTCTACTATCTCATAAATAATATTCTGCCATTTTAATTATCTTCTTCCTGCTTGTACCACATGCTTGTTGTCAAAACCAATCCAGAAAAATATTGTCTGAATCCTTCTCTCAAACATTTTTCCTTCATTGGTATCATTTAGCTTTTCAATAGTTTTTTGGTCTTTTCTAAATCTGGTGACAAATAGATTTCATGACAAATGCCACTTGCAATAGACTGTAATGACTATTTGAAGGGTTGTGTAGAGAAGGGTTTTAAGGCCAATCTCAACTTAATAGAAAAGAGTTCTGGAATGGATTAGCGATGTTTGCAGTGGTCAAGAGAATAGTCTGGTACAAATGCTGTGTGTTTGTAGATACTAATCTAATCCTTTCATTCTGGACCATAAACTCTTTTCAATTTAACCTTTCCCTGTTTTTTATCTCCCATTTGTAATAATGACTCATTTATTTAACTAACAACAACTTTCTTTATCACAAAGTGTAAAGACATGATAGTACCTTATCTACAAGACAATTGTATCATGTGTAAAACATGGGACAATACCCCATTTATGAATTCCATAGGCTATTGTAAAAATCAAATGAGATAGTATATATAAAAATGCCATGAAAATTTCCATCTTGAAAATTTATTATATACTTTTTAAGGCAAAAAATATGTCATTAATCTTTATTTTTCACTAAGCAATACCTAGAGCTTTACAAATAATAGGTGTACAATAAATGTTTTTTGAATTGAAGAATGTCATTCACTTTCTCTGTGAAACGCTTTCTTGATTATTTTGATAATGGAGATTCAGAGTGTGTGTGTGTTGTGTGTGTGTGTGTATGTGTGTGTGTCTGTATGTCTCTATCTGCAGCAGTGGAGGGCTATAACTTTACTATGTCAAAATCAATACATTATCATTTGGAGAAGTCACACATATTGATAATGGTTTTTGACATTTCTCTTTTGCAACATAACCTGGGGGAAAGGAATTGTGTCTCTTTCTATGTAGCAAATTATTTTATAAATGTCCTGCACTACAGACATGAGATAAATAATAATTTTGATGAATAAGTCTAATGAAATATTCCCTAATAGCATCCCATAAGAATATAAAATATAACTTGTTCTAAAGTTAAAAGTAAAGGCTGCTAATTCATTATATCCCAAATTTTTTTTCTCATGTTATGGTAAAATGGTTTTCAAGACCATTAACCTATCTGACAGAGTTCTACTCTATTATTTGCCAGCTTCTATACCTACATTTGTTGTAAAGCCATGTTCATTCCACCAAGTTTATGACATTTCTACCAGAATGCTCACCTTCAGGTTTATGATATAATATTCAGAATTATAAAAACAACTTTCCAACTCACTGTTTCCTTGGAGAGCATAAAACTACATACATATTTAAACTAAATATGACTATATTCCTTGATTCTCCCCAGCTCAAATCTGCTCCACTTTCTGCATTTTCAAATCACTCATAACGAATCATACTTTATTCATTCATTCAAGCAAGAAGACTTCTAATTATACTCATTTTTTGCTTCTCCTTGACTACCGTATTCAGCCATGTACTCAATTTTACCTCTTATATGCTTTGGACTCTATTCTCTTCAACTCCACTGTCATTGACTTAATTTTGATATTAGGAGACAATAACCATAACATAACAATTGTTCCTTCTCTTCTTTTCTTCTCTTCAAATTATTGGCACTGCTGCACAAAACTTATCTTTCAAAAATAATATTGTTACGCTCCTTCTAAGAACCTATGACAAATGATTACTGCTCACAACATAAACAACACATGCCTGCATAAATCTTCCCCTAATGTATCTTACTAACAATACCTCTTTTCTCTCGTTTTACAAAAGCCAATGTTCCTGCCATACCGAACATTTCAGGGTTTGTCTTTTTTATACTGTTGTTACTTGGCAAGGAGTACTCTCTTTTCCTGCAATGCCTTTCCTTTCCTGTGTTTATTGTGGAACATTTTCTATTAATTCATCAGAACTTTCAAACTGATAACTACTGAGCAGACACAGTCTGCAGATGTTACTTGCTTGGATGGAACAAATTCAAAAACAAAACTAAATTTGAATGTTTTTGTTATCTAGTGCCCTAATCTCCACCATTTCTGAGTATCTTAGTTTACCCTGATTCCTACATTTATATTACTTGACCAACTTCTACATGTGTTTGTTTCCTTGTAATAAAGAAGATGATAATAGTCTTTATAACAGGATAGCCACATTATATTACCATAAAACAATGTCTAGCATCCAAAAAGTCGAATGATTATTAGAAATAATAATAATATATTGCTATTGTTAAACACTTATCCTCAAATATATCTTCTTACTGAACAACTTTCTAGTTTAGGTTGAGCAACACTCCCGGTTTCCTCAGACTGTCTTGATTTTAGCACTGAAAGTTCTGCATTCAGGGAAATGTCTCCATCCCAGGCAAACCAGAACAGCTGTTCACCCTACCAATAACCCTAAACAGAATCAATCATTTCTCTCCCAGGGCTATTTTTTGCAACACAGCATTTATGCTTCTTTTTATAGTACTTTGTACATTTTTGTGTTGCATAGGATTTGTTCGTTTCCCCAAGATCCAATTACCAATGAATTTTTGTGTATCCTCAAAAAACACACAAATTCCCAAAACGACACTCTAATTTTAGGTGAAATATAACTAGATAAACTCCACAGAAGAATTCAAATGTCATATTATGAGTGGTTGGCTTGGAAAAGTACATATTTGTTGAATTGATATTTACTTTTAATGGGAGAATTTTGGCAAATAATTTGTTGATAGAATGAAGGAACTAGAAAATTACTTGGGTATCTATTCCTGTTGTTGATATGGATGAGAAAACCTAGATGGGCCTAAGACCAATGCAGCTGTTGCCCAAAATTTGGGCCCTAGTGTATTAAACTCATCCTAGACATATGAGCCATATGTAGATTCTTCTTTCTTTCCTCGGCATTATATATTAACTTTTGTTTTTACTATGAAGAAACTGTCCCTCATAACTCTTCATATGATTTATCCAAATTGTCAAATGCTTTTCCATTACAATGACATAGTTCATTAGTTCTGTGATTGGAGAAAAAAATATATATTTATAACTCTTAGATGTCAGATATGTTTTTTAGAAAATAGTGTAAAATACTAATCTATAAAACTCAAGCTACCAAATGTTGTAATATTAGTGAAATACGGTTATACTGAAGCTGGGAGTGAGGCACAAGAAACATCTTTTCCTGCCAAATGTAGTCTGAAGATGGAACAAATTTTCCATACCTTTTCTGAGGACAGGAAAACACAGTAATCAGCACAGTGAGTTCTCAAGGTAATCCTAACATCAATGAATTTGAAGACTTCCAAGCTATGTAACCTTCAAAAATTTATCATTTCTGTAGCTCAGTTTATTCAACTGTGAGGCAGGAATAATATCTAACTATCTGGATTTCTGTGCATTAAATAAAATATCACTGATTAAGCACTTCATACCAGAAAGAATATGTAGCATATATTTGTATTTCCAATGGCTATGTAGGTGTATAATAACTAAAAGATCACAAAACGTGCACTATGTTTCAAATATCTAAATCGTTATAGGTCTTACATATGTAGTCAGATCTAAAATATATAACCAATTTAAATTTTGACTAAACTGTTAGTAGTTTCAGATGCTATTCATTAGAATAAATTCAATATTTGGAATGAGTGGGAATTGAGAATACTAGAGAGTAAAAAAATGTCTAAGGGTACTCAAATTTAGTTTTCATTTTGCTTTTGAACTTCTTCCATACAAAAATTAGGTGTTTGAAATTTTTATTCATTAGAGTGAATAAAAATAACAATAGTGATTGTAATAACATGTATCATGTTACATATTAAAAGGGAATTTATATACATTGCAGACTCAGGGCTCTAGCAAATACCACCTCTACTCTGACACGTTTGCAACTGATTGAAAAATGTACATGAGTAATGTAGATAAAGATCAATGTACAGCTTTCTTGATAAAAATTGAATTGGTACACATAGCTTTTGTGTACAGCTACAATGTGCTTTCTAATATTTCACCGCAGAATTCATTTTCTCTACCAAACTGTAGGTCTCACCCTCATAAGGTCAAGCTCATCCCAGTATGGTTATCATATGACAGGAAAAGCAGATTACATTATCTTCTTAGTACTTATAAGGCCTAAATTAATAATTCACTGCTATTTCCTTGACAAGAGCAAATGAGAAAGTATAGAAAAGATGAAGGTGTACCCTCTTGTAAGCAAAATAGAAATTCTCTCCCCTTAGGCAGATATAATTAGTGGAAATAAATTTCTGTCCCTAATAATCTCCATGATGTTACTTGTACATCAGTTGATTCAAAAAGGATTTGTAATAACAAATGACAATGTTATATGATAAAGTAATAACAATTTTACATGATTAAAGACAGTTACTAACCTAACGCTAATTGTTGTACAATCCCAATTTTGAAACAAAATAGGAAAAGAGGAAGTTTACATAAATGATTTGAGGCTCCCATAATACAGACACTCTGTGCTTACTGTAACCTTACGAAGTCCACACATCTTTAAATTGATCCAAAAAATAATAGCAATTTAGATAGCCCATAATCATGTTTTGCTCCCAAGCCAAAAAAAAATATCAATCTAAAGCATGCTGTTTGAGGGATTTGAAGAAACAGTCTGAAGATCTCTGTTATCTCATCAAAGGAGAGATAGACGATTTGGGGAATGGATGAGAGGAGGGACAGGTTGTTCTTAAAGAAGGATAATGAACACCTGCCTTGTGTGCGGTACAGGTTTCTCATACGTGCTGACATAGGCAAACACTCCAGGGATCAGGGGAAATTGGTGATCTAGTAAAATACGGTCTTTAGCTAAAGGTCAAATGAAATTGTACTGGAAACCTTGGGGATACTTTAAAATGGGACTAAAGAGAAAGGGCTGCTCATTAGAGCATGTGCTTAAGTACTAGTTTCACTTTATCAAGGAAATTGTTCATTTGTGTGAAAATTTGACCTCTGTCAGTTTGCCAAGCAGGCTGGGCTTGGGGGTGATCTCAGGCTCACGTATGCTTGCAGAAGTTAAAGCTACCTGGGGATGGCTTCAAAGGACACCACCAAGGTTAACAGACCCAAAATCTGACCTTCCTCTTCTTTACTTCCATTTATATCTGTTTGTAAAGTTCAAATAGTTCTTTTTTTCCCAAAAAAGAAAGTGCTTCAAATGCAATAAAATGATAAAAGATTCCAAAGGGATGCAACTATAAAAAGAGAAGGTGAAATAAAAACGTTTCACTTAGGAAGGCTAGCTATTTAGGGAAATGTAATCTGGATAGCTAGGTAACAATTACCATATTTCTTAACCTAGATTAGATTGAGCCTTAAATTTTAGAGTGCTACCTTTTAACCAGAACCAAGTATTACTATATGCATTAAAGAAGGAAAAGAGGAGAGCATTTTCCACAATATGTTTGTTACCCAGAGAAGCTAATAATTCAGAATTCTTAAAATTCTCCAAATATGCGGACCCTCCTATCCTATAGGCACATAAATTTCACTACAAAAGAAAAGGAACAATGGGTCTTGACTTAATGGTATGGATATACATTGATTTTTTAAAAAGCTGAATTTTAAAAATCTACTAAGTACCTACTACATGCTAAGACTTTTTTCTTTCATGTCTCTATATGCAATTATTATGCTTTTGAATATATTACTTGCTTATTATTGGTCTCTTAATAGTATACATGTTTCCAGAGGAAAAGGATTTTGTCTTGTTAACTGATATATTTCTGACATCTAATGTAGCTCCTGGCATGTTCGTTTGTACGGTTTCTACATAGTATCTATGTGTATTATTTTACCCTTTCTTCAATTCATAAATACACATGACATACATGCTTATAAAATATATATATTATCTCATATAATCATTTTAACAAATCACGTAACAGTTATTTAAGAAATAACAATGTTGATGTTTACTCTCATAGTTAATGAATAGTAAAAATTCTGACTTCTAGTTGCATGGAGTTTTCACTTATCACAATAAAGAGTATTTTTATTTGTAATAGAAAGAGCATTTTTATTTATATTATTAGCATGGAGCTCTGAAATTTTTTCCTAGCTTAATTAAAATTACTATGAGTCAAGCTCTTCATTGGGAGCTTTGCATACATTAGTTTCATACACATGCAGGAAGGTAATGCAATTATTAGCTTGAATCATAAGAAATTTTTGGTGCTTCACTATTTTTAACTTGCATAACTAGCAATTTCATGTGGTCCAGTCTAAAATTAACTCCATTTCACAGGAGGTAACTGAGGTTTAGAGAAATTAAATAAATTGTACAAAGTCTAATACCAGAAAGCAATAAACTTAAGATCTGAACCTGTATTTAATTACAAATGCCATTTTCTTTCTTGCTTCTCAAATATAACTTTGGCAGTGAAATCTCAGGAATACTGAACTCAGGGATAAACATGACACAGTATTTGGGATCTTCTCTTTTAAAACAAACATGGAAATTATATAGAGTGAAATGCAAAATTACATGAATTCTTACAACAACAGGAGGCTCTTGAGACTATATACGTGGGATTTCTTTGCTCTTAGTTCTCTTCTAGAAAATGGTAGGAAGTTGAACACTCATTTCCAGAGTCTCCTTCACTTCCACTGTCTTCCTTTAACACCTGCACTGAGGTTAGCCATCCATTAATACAGTTACATACTCTGCTGAGAATAAGTAGGTCTTTTCCTTTGAAAGAAAAAAAAAAACTACCTCTTATAAATGTCATCAATTCGCAATCATTTGGGTCAGACAGAGTAGTCAAATGTTAAAGTAAACATTAACATATTTGCTAGTAGTTCAAAAATGAATATGGATGGATGTAGAATATACTTTGGTAAAATGTATCTTTTTTGGAAAATTGATAATGTTATTTTCTCCCTTTTTAAATTACTTTCTATATTCATTACTTTCTTCCTTTTCCTTCTCAATATCAAAAATTATAGTTGCTTCATTTCTATTTAAATCTATTATAATTATCTCTTTCTTAACATACTTCGTTAAAATGAAAGACAGTATTTCTAAAAACTTTTCTCTAGGAGGTGATATTTAATTTCTGGTTGTAATTTAGAAACATATGAAATCTCTAAAACTTTTGATTTTCTATTAAGCAGTAAGTGAAAAAGTTTCAAAAATACAAAGTATTCAAAGACACAAAAAAGGACCACTATAAATAGGTGTTATGTGTATAGATGTTCGATATATAAGTAATTATCTCAATTGACTTTCAATGAAATGCATTACTTTTAAATTAAAATTCTGAGTGGAATCACAAATTATTTAATGAACTGATTTTGAAGGTTAAAGTCATCAATACAGCTTCCTGAGCAACCCCATTTTCCTAAATAACATGTGTTCTCTACAGATATATAAAACATAAAAACAACTTTGACCTCTGAGGGTTTTTTTTCCCTTGACTTCTCATTTAGTGAGCAAAAGATTATGTTGAAGAAAATTAAATTTGGGTGTGATTTTATGTTTAGCTGATTTCAATACGACTACTCCTCAAACTCCTATTTACCTTTTATTAAAGCAATTAGAAAAAATAAATTCTCACACAAAAGTCACATTTCACACTGGCCCTCATTAACTTTTCAGGGTGTTTTATCAAGTAGTAATAAGGAAGGCAGAAACGGTGTTTGTTTTTAAATAGGGTATAATGTGATTGCTGATAACTTCTATAATCCTCAAAAGAGATACAGAAGAGTTCTTTTTTCCCTTAAGGAGATGGAAAAGTTAAAGTCATGCTGAACACTAAGATTTGAAATAAGTAAGCAGCACTAAAAAAGATTCAGCACCTTTCACTGTCACAGCCAGACAAAGCTAATTGTATTAGTTATGGTAATAGTGCCCTCCAGAGGAGTTTTGCGGGATTTTGAAAGGCACGGGGAAAATTAAAGGCTGCAAAAATGATAAATTTAAATACTCACTTATAAAGTAAATTAACATATTAATCTTACCTAGATACTTAATGTATACTTTAGTTTGAATTTACTGCTGAAAGGAAAAACTATATCTGTTGCTACAAATATCAAGAAGCATATACTTATTCATATTTTAGGCCTTTTGGGAAACTTTACATATTATATATTTAATATAATCTAAAAAAAAATTATTTTAAAGTAAATTTAGTCCAAGGAATCAATAAAGAACTGAGGTAAAGGAATTGAAATTTGTGATCCCATTATTTTCCTTCGTGGTGTTCTTTTTGGCAAGTCTTTAGAATTGAGTGTAAATAGAGCTATATTCTTCTATAGTATCACTGAAATAAGGCAAAATTATAAAAATCTTCATCAATTATTGGAAGATAAGGGTAAAGGGGGTCAAATTATGGTAACAGAAAATAATTTAACTTTGAGTGGTGAACGCACAATGCAATACACAGCTGACTTGTTATTGAATTGTACACTTGACACCTATGTAATTTTATTAACCAATGTCACCCCAATAAATTTAATTAAAAAATAAATAAATGTAAAAAGAGAAAAAGACGGGAGAGCCCAAGCACCAGATTACAGATAACAAGCCCCAATTAACACCACAAAATGTTAAGATTAAAATAAGTAATAAATACATGAAATGAAAAGAGGCCTTGTTTATCACTTAAATATTTATACTTTCTTAATTTTAAAGATTGCATAGCGATGACTTCACATGGTGATTTATTGTCATTATCATCACAATTGCTTTTACTCTTATCATTCTAGGCACTGAGACAAATGTTGGGAAAAGAGAATTCATACTTAATGATTTCTCTGCTTTTTACCTCGCTCACCATTGTGTCACCAATTTTATCAAGTCTGAAAAAGATTTGGCATAAAATTTTGAAAAATTTTCTCTCTGAAAAGTACTCAATTCTTAAGGACTCTAAAGGAGTCCTACAAACATTTTTGATATATATTCTAATTTCATGTCTTGAATTTTTAATTTTTCATACATCTGTCATCATTTGGATAATTCCCTCACAACTATCTTTCAAATTACTAATAGTTGCTTTAGCTCCTATTTAATCCATTTAATGAGTCTTTATATTGTTTCAAATTTTTTTTACTTTCAAATATGGATTTTTTTTACTGATTTTTTTCAGGTATGGTATTTTTAAATTTTTTCTACTTTCATTTTATTTTTGTCTATCCTTATGGTTTTATGCTTTCCTTTATTGCTTTAATCATTTTAAATATATCAGATTTGTTTTGTTATTTTCATTTAGTTCTACTCTATCAAAATTCTGGATTCTTTTTGTTATAACTAATAATTCATTCAGGACTCTTTGTTCATTCGTTTTGTGATTCGTTTCTAATTGCAAACTCCTCTTTCCTGAGGCTTGATTTTTTTCCTATTGAATTCCATCCAGCCTGGATTATAAGAGGGTGGCTCTAGATTGGTGTTACAGGTTTCCAAGGGCATCTCTGGGCTAGGACAACTTCTCACTAACCGGCTGGACTGGGGACTTCAGCAATGGTGTGTTGTATTCATCCTCCATATCACGTGAGGTACAGACCTCAGGTCTTGATTTCTCACAAGGAGATATTTTTTCCTCACCTAATAAAGAAAAGTTTTGATTTCTCCCCAAAACAAGAAGTCAGAGTATGTCTAATACCTCTTTCACTAATTGGGCAGCCCTATATAGGTTCAAAATTTATTGCAAGAGTCTGTTTAAACTCACATTCCAAAAGAAATCACAGGGTCTACTTGTGCTTTTAACCCTAGTTTTTGTCTCATCTCTGTGCATGCCACTGGGGATTTCTTGTCTTCTGTAAGAACTCAGATGAGCAATCCACATTATTTGACACTTCCAATTGTTCGTAGGGATAGGGAGAGATTTTTGCATTAGTTTAAATGGCAAGCTATGGACATAGTGTTGTTGCTGTAATTTACTATACTAATTATACTTGATGTGAGTGAGTTTTAATGCAAAGTGAGAAACCTGCTCAAACATACATCTGGGTTGTTAGAGGACAGAATAGAGAGAGCATCATAACAGCAGAATTTCTAAAAAGGAAGTGTCCAAGAATATCACCAATATTTACAGAAATGTTGTAAGATTTTGTATATTCTTAAGGTATATATTGGGAGTTCAAGTTAATTTTACTTATCAAGACAAATTACAGCTCTACAAAGTGATTTTTAAAAAGCCTTCAAACAATACTGCTGCATCTATGTGAGTTTTTGAATAATCTACACACGGAAAATGACGACTATTAACTAGATGTACAACAGAATGACACAACTGCATTGTTAACAAAGACAGAATTTTTAGAAACTCTTTTTAATAATTATCCTTACTTAGCAAGAAAATTCAATTAACTTGAAAATGCCATTACTACTTTTTAAAAGCAGGATTTCAATTTACTTTAAGAATGGATTTCCCTAATTCAATTTTTAGTTAAATACAAGATGAAAAAAAGCCCTCTACATTAATATAATCTCATTTCTAATTACTAATATTGAAATAATGTAAAGTTGCTATGTTGATATAACAAACTCACACTGTACCGATCTTCATGCAATTTTTAAGAATTATCAGTAATATCTACTATCATGTTTTAACAAAAAAGCATGAGCTTTACTAATTAAGCACATGAAAATATATCACATTTTATCTCTATGTGGGCTCTGAGATAAATCATTTAGTCCTAATGAGGCACTATACACACACACACACACGTGTATATGAGTGAGTGATGTGAGTACTATTAACCTCTAAGTTTTATAGATTTTATAGATAAAGGAACTAAGACTAAGAGATTAACGGTTTAAGAAATTTACCTCAAATTACAAAATAATTCCAGGAAAGCTGAGCTATTCATTGGGTCTCCTATCTCTGGATGGATGCTCCGTTTACTAGACCAGTGATTCTCAAAATGTCATCTACAGGCCTAGAGGTTCCAGACACTCTTTGAGCAGATTTAGGATTTCAAAATATTTTCATAAAAATACAAAATGTTATTTCCCTTTTTCACTTTGTTGACATTTGCACTGATGGTGCAAAAGTAAAGCAAAACTGCTATCACAAATCAAGGAACTGGCGCTAAATTATTACAGTAATTATTGTGTTCTACACTGAAATATGGGGCAATAAAAAAGTCTGTTTTGTTAAGAATAAAAGCAGTAAAATATTTTTGAGAAAAAACTAATGTACAATAGTTTGAATTGAAAGCTGAAGTATCTTCCTTTTGAAGGAACACCATATTTACTTACAGAAATGACTTACAGAGAAACTATATCTATTCAAACTTGGGTATTGGGCATTTGGTATTCTCAAATGAATAAAGTTATACTAGTCACTCAGAAAACAACTATTTGTTGCCAATAAAGAAATTCAATCTTTGAAGCAAAAATTAAATTCTGGAAAATTTGTACTTGCTACACTGAATTTAGTATGTTCCTAATGCCGAAAGATTTAAGCCAGTGGTGATATTAACAAATATGATTTGTTTTTAGATTTGTGTAATAAATGTGTCAACATTTGGAATATTGTATAAGTCAGTAAATCAATATTTTCCAGATAAACAATGCATGATGTTACAAAATCATGCATGAGTAAAAGATTCATTGCAAGATAAATACATAAATTTTTTTTTTCACCTACAGCACCTGATCTTCTTAGGTGGTCTCCCATCCAAGTGCTAACCAAGCCCTACTCTGCTTAGCTTCCAACATCAGACAGGATCTGCCTGTTCAGTAAATGCATAGATTTTAGTGGAACAGTGTATGAAAAGTTTAATAGGGCTTTAGATTCCCTATTGCCCCTAATATTTAGAAAACTATCACCTGATGAATCTTGATATAGTATCAAAGAACAATAATCTAAAAAGGCTAAAATATTTTTCCCTTTTAGCTACATACCTGAGTGATGCTAGATTCAAAACAATATGTTACAACACATGAATGCAGAATCATTTATGAGAATTCATCTGTCTTCTATTAAACTGACAATAACAAGTTTTACAAAAATGTGAAAAAAAATCAATTTTCTTATTTTTTGTTTTTGGAAAATACAGTTATTTTTCATTAAAATGTGCTATTTATTGCATAATATAAAATTTAATTATTGTTTTAAAATAAATTAATATATTTATAACTGATATGCAAATATAAAGAATCATGAGACTATTATGAAAAATTATGTACCAACAAATTGAATAATTTAGAAGAAATAGATAAATTCTTAGACATATACAACCCACCAAGAATGAATTACAAAGAAATGAAAAATCTGAACAGACCAATTATTACTAAGGAATATGCATCAGTAATCAAAAATCTCCCAACAAACAAAAGTCCAGGACAAGATGGCTTCACCAGTAAATTCCACCAAATATTTATAAAGAATTCATATCAATTCTTCTTCAAACTCTTTTAAAAAGTAGAAAAGGAAACATTTCCACTCATTTTACATGGCCAGCATTACCTTGATATCAAAACCAAACAAAGACACTACAAGAAAAGTGAATTACAAACTATAATTTCTGATATCATAAATGCAAAAATCCTCAAGTAAATATTAGCAAACAAAGTTCAACAATACATTAAAAGGATTATACACTATTATCAAGTGGGATTCATTCTAGGAATGCAAGGATGCTTCAAGATCCACAAATCAATGTGATATGCCACACTAACAAAATGAAGTATAAAAGTCATATAATTATCTTAATAGATGCGGAAAAACCATTTGATAAAAGTCAACATTCTTTTCATGATAAACATTCTCAACAAACTGTGTAGAGAGGTAACATACCTCAACATAATAATTTTCATAAACAGCAAGCCCACAGCTAACATCATACTTAATAGTAAAAAGTCGAAAACTTTCTTCTAAATTCAAGAAGAAGCTAAGGATGTCCACTCATCACTTTTATTCAGCATAGTACTAGAAGTCCAGCCAGAATGATCAATCAAGAAAAAGAAACAAAAGGCATCCAAACTGGAAGGAAAGTAGTAAAATTGTCTCTATTTGCAGATGGCATTATATTATTTATAGAAAACCCTAAAAACTCCACCGAAAACCCAACTTAGAACTGGTAAACAAATTTGGTAGAGTTCCTAGAATATAAAATCAATATACAAAATCAGCTGCATTTCTATACGCTAACAACAAACGATCAAAAAGAGAAATTAAGAAAAAAATTCCATTTACAATAACATGAAAAGAATAAAATATTTGGAAAAAATTTCACCAAGGAACTAAAAGATCCATACACTAAAAACTAAGAGATATAATGAATGAAATTGAAGAAGACAGAAATAAGTGGAAAGGTATTCCATTCTCATGGTTTGGAAGAATTAATACTACTAAAAGGTCTATACTACCCAAAGTGTTCTACAGATTCAATCAAATCTCTATCAAAATTCTAATGCCATTTTTTTATAGAAACAAAACAAACAATACTAAAATTTGTACGGGACCACAAAAGACCCTGAATAGATAAATCGGTCTTAAGAAAGAAGAAAAAAGCTGGTGGCATCACAATTCCTGATATTAAATTATATTACAAAGCTATCCTAATGAAAACAGTATGTTATTGGCATAAAAACAGACACAGATTAATGGAACAGAATAGAGATCCTAGAAATAAACCCGTGCATACGTGATCAATTAATTTATGACAAAGGAGCCAATAATATACAATGGGGAAAGGATAGTGTCTTCAATAATTGGTGCTGGGAAAACTGGATAGCCACATGCAGAAGAATGAAACTGGATGCCTATCTTTTTCCATACACAAAAATCTCCTGAAATTGGATAAAGACTTGAATGTAAGACCTGAAACTGTGAAACCCCTTGAATAAAACTAGAGGGCAAGCTCCTTGACATTGGTCTTTGAGATGATTTTTTCGGATATGACTCCAAAAGCAAAGGCAATAAAAGCAAAAATAAACAAGCGAGACTACATCAAACTAAAAAGCTTCTGTATAGCAAAGGAAACCATCAACAAAATGTAAATGAACCTACTAAATGGGAGAAAATATTTGCAAGTCATATATCTGATATGGGTTTAATATCCAAAATATATAAAGAACTCATACAACTCAATAGCAAAAACAACAACAACAACAACAATTCAATTAAAAACGGTCAATAAGTACAAGAAAAGATGTTCAATATCACTAATTCTCAAGGAAATGCAAATCAAATCAGAATGAGCTATGACCTCGCAGCCGTGAGAACGGCTATCATAAGAAAGACAAGAGCTTACAAGTGCAGGCAATCATGTGAAAAAAAGGAAATCCTTTTGCAGTATTGGTAGAAATGTAACTTGGTGTATCATTATGAAAAACAATATGAAGTTTTCTCAAAAAATTAAAAATAGTACTAACTAGTATATGATCCAGCAATCCAACTTCTGGATATATAGCCAAAGAAAATTAAAATAAGATCTCAAAGATATATATGTGTATATATGTATAGAGACACACCCTCTCTCTCTCTCTCTCCCATGCATTGCAATATTATTCATAATAGTCAAGATACAGAAACAAACTGTCCATGAATGAAGCATTAGATAAATGTGTGTGTGTGTGGTGTGTGTGTGTGTGTGTGCAGAGTGAGGTATTATAGTAAGTCAGACAGGGAAAAGTATTCTATGAAATTCCTTGTATGTAGAATTTTTAAAAGCCAAATTCAGAGAGAGTAAGTGGTGGTTACTAGGGACTGAGGTTGGAGAAAATGGAAAGACACTGATCACAGGGTATAAACTTAAAGTTACACAATGAACATATTTTAGGGATCTAATGTACAAATAGTGATTACAGTTAATAATACTACAGTATGTACTTGAAAGCTGCTAAAAGAGTAGATCTAAATGTTCTCATTATGAAAAAAGAAATAGTAATTAAGTGATACAATGCAGGTGTTAACTAATGCTAGCTGGTAATCATTTTGAAATATGCAAATGTATTAAATCAACACATTGTTCACTTTAAACTTTCACAATGTTATATGTCACATATATTAAGAAAGCTGGAAAAATAAATTCTGCTAAAATTTAATATATACTTTAAATGTTTCTTAATTTTAATTTCTAATATGATAAATCTTAATAAACAAATAAACAAAAGCTACTCCATGGTTTTTATCTTTAAGAGGAAAAGAGTTTTGAAATTAAAATAAAGAATTTTAAGAATTGCTCCATTAGACTGAACTGCATTCCTTAAGAGACGAATCTAGTAATCTCCTTCTAAAGAAGTGTAATACAAAGCTACAGCACACACATTTAATTCTAACTCCACTAAGTTATCTAAAGAAACTTTTAAATTTTATACCGGTATAGGAAAAAGAGTGTGAGAAGTTCAAAGGAAATAAAGTTTCTAAGAGAAGTTTATAAAAGTCCTTTTATAGCCTTAATCCCCTGTCCACACTTTGGGAGTTAGTGATAGAGGAAGGATTAAGTGGCTACCTTATTACTGGTAACTGTTTAGTTGTCTATATTAAATGTGTTCACGGTAAGTGTTAATGAAAGAGATTGAAGAAAACAATGTTGATAGTTTTCATGCCAATTGTTCAAAGTGCTCAAACAAAGCATAGGAACATGTAATTTTATTTGTGTAGTGACAGAAGATAAAATCAAGGGTGAACAAAACTTTCATAGCGTTGAAATCATTAAACATGAAATGAACTTCTGAGCTTACTCTGTTTGTATTCGATAAAAATAAAATTCTAAATAAAGAAGAAATTATAATGTAAGTAATATTCATTTACAGTGTGTTGTGAAATATTCTCTGTATTTATATAATCACATAAATACCTCAATTATTGGAAAAGTATTAATTCATAAATGGAGTAGAATTCTGAAAAACAAAGTTTTCTTCAATGTACTTTTTTAAATTTCAGACATAATTTTATTCTGGATAACAATTGTTGAGAAAGTAGGGTACAGCAAGAAAACTTTATAAAATCATTTAATCGTTGAGGACCTTGGTTCAAAACTCTTCCTTTAAAAATGAAACTATAAAACCAGAAAGGTTAAAGATATGATCAAGGTCAGTTTTTGGCTTCAACCTGTCCCAAAGAACAATTCAAACTCAAGGAAAGAAGAGGGTAAAATAGAAACTAGAAACACAGATAGTAACCATATACATTTTAGTCCCATGTACAGTGTGCAGTTGAAGAATAATAATAAGTGACAGTGAATGCTGAACCCTCAAGAAACAAGTGGTGAGATTAATAAAGTCTTTATTACATATCTATCACTTTGGATTTTTTTTTCACTTTCTAGTTTATGAAACTAGCTTTCGTTTTTAATGCATATTCTCATTTTATATGGCTCTAGAATTTCCAAATAGAATTTCAAATTCAGAAACTCTAAACATGACTCTGGACTTCACAATAAGTCTGTCATTTTAATAATATTTAAAGGACACTCATAAGCTCATTAATATAATAAATGTTCTGAATATATTAATATGCTAGATATAACTACAAATAAAATATCAAGAAAATTCTGACTGAATCTTTGCCTTCAAGAGCTATGTTCAGTAGGAGAGAACAAAGTGACAACTACAGTTCAAGGTGAAGTGTGATAACTATGAAACATAGAGGCTCTATTACAAGAGTTTAGTATAAAAATAGTGATAGAAATATATTAGCTGTCAAAGTGATCTTGGTTAATTAAAGATATAGAATCAAGCAAAATAACTCTGTCTGCTAAAAAACACATCTGGAAGAAAAAGAATGTTTCCCCCAATTCTTTAATCTATAACAAAGTTAAAAAACTGCCAGTAAATAGAGATAACAAGAAGTTAATAACAGAGCCTAAAAAGAAAATAAAAGAAACCTAAGATAATTCCAATATAATCACCTCTGATCAAACTCTTAGTAGAAGGAGACATTTAACAAGTTGGAATTCTGAAGGTCCTTTGTGGATTGGTACATTAGAATATTTGGTAGGCACAAACTTCATACTACTTTTGGTGGAATTATGAGCTTACGTCATACCTAGTTTCTGGATCTCTGAGAACTACTCTGAGACCCACGAATCAGATCATTTTCTGTGATATCTTACATTATCTCTCTAAAAGTGATTTTTAACTAAACTAAAGTCAGGAAAGTACTAGAATTTTCAGTCATTATTTGATGAAGCACATCTTTAGCACTGCTATAATGCCATCGAGTTGCTTAGAATTGTGGAGAATAACTCAGGTGAAGACACAACACCTTTTAACAATAAACGTTAATTAAAAAAAAATACAGAAATGGTGTGTGATGATACAGAATTAAATACAAAATATATAGCATAGATAATACACAATATTGATAGTGTCTGGGAAGAAAGCACTATCTTTTTTTTAATTGAATGAAGTAAATTATGATAAAAGATTCCTTTTAAATTCAAAACGTGGGTGAGATTCCCAGCTTGTTATTTATTTTATGTGTCCTCAAGCAAGTCTTATATTCTTTCCGGCTCTAAATTTTCA
>NW_011888997.1:1723011-1740942 GCF_000151845.1 Pteropus vampyrus | reverse complement strand
GTGAGATTAATAAAGTCTTTATTACATATCTATCACTTTGGATTTTTTTTTCACTTTCTAGTTTATGAAACTAGCTTTCGTTTTTAATGCATATTCTCATTTTATATGGCTCTAGAATTTCCAAATAGAATTTCAAATTCAGAAACTCTAAACATGACTCTGGACTTCACAATAAGTCTGTCATTTTAATAATATTTAAAGGACACTCATAAGCTCATTAATATAATAAATGTTCTGAATATATTAATATGCTAGATATAACTACAAATAAAATATCAAGAAAATTCTGACTGAATCTTTGCCTTCAAGAGCTATGTTCAGTAGGCGAGAACAAAGTGACAACTACAGTTCAAGGTGAAGTGTGATAACTATGAAACATAGAGGCTCTATTACAAGAGTTTAGTATAAAAATAGTGATAGAAATATATTAGCTGTCAAAGTGATCTTGGTTAATTAAAGATATAGAATCAAGCAAAATAACTCTGTCTGCTAAAAAACACATCTGGAAGAAAAAGAATGTTTCCCCCAATTCTTTAATCTATAACAAAGTTAAAAAACTGCCAGTAAATAGAGATAACAAGAAGTTAATAACAGAGCCTAAAAAGAAAATAAAAGAAACCTAAGATAATTCCAATATAATCACCTCTGATCAAACTCTTAGTAGAAGGAGACATTTAACAAGTTGGAATTCTGAAGGTCCTTTGTGGATTGGTACATTAGAATATTTGGTAGGCACAAACTTCATACTACTTTTGGTGGAATTATGAGCTTACGTCATACCTAGTTTCTGGATCTCTGAGAACTACTCTGAGACCCACGAATCAGATCATTTTCTGTGATATCTTACATTATCTCTCTAAAAGTGATTTTTAACTAAACTAAAGTCAGGAAAGTACTAGAATTTTCAGTCATTATTTGATGAAGCACATCTTTAGCACTGCTATAATGCCATCGAGTTGCTTAGAATTGTGGAGAATAACTCAGGTGAAGACACAACACCTTTTAACAATAAACTTTAATTAAAAAAAATACAGAAATGGTGTGTGATGATACAGAATTAAATACAAAATATGTAGCATAGATAATACACAATATTGATAGTGTCTGGGAAGAAAGCACTATCTTTTTTTTAATTGAATGAAGTAAATTATGATAAAAGATTCCTTTTAAATTCAAAACGTGGGTGAGATTCCCAGCTTGTTATTTATTTTATGTGTCCTCAAGCAAGTCTTATATTCTTTCCGGCTCTAAATTTTCAACTGTAAGGGAAATGTATTTTCATTTGCACAGACTTTTTTATAGAAGTTTTGTGAGGATCAAATGATAAAACACAAGAATTAAACAGTACTATAGGAAATTCAATGGTCATCTGTATTTTAAAACTGGGGAGGCACTGAGAACCAAATTAAAAAAATTAGAAAAACACTTATGTAAGAAGAAAAAAGGATATTCTCAATAATCACAGTGACTTATTCTTTATATTTTATTACTTCTTACTTCTAGTAAATTTCCATTTTAACTCAAAGTTAATATCTGCATTTTTACTTTTGATGTCCATGTAATATAATTAAACAATGAAAAGAAACATACTTCATAGTCAAAGACGTATTTACATTTCAATATTATGTCGTAAAATAGGCTTCCTCCGAATAACTTTGCAGCATTCTGTTACATTATTGACATAGAAAGTGGAGTTCAATTTTATAAGTTACCATCAGCAATATGACTGTCATGCAGACTTAAATTCTCTGCAGGTCAAAACTAGGACATTCTCTCCCCACAGTCTGACATATAGAAATTCAAGTTATAATCGACTGTTTGCCTGGGCAACTCTGAAATAGAAAAAGAGGAATATTATAATTTGAATATTTAATGGCAACAGACTGAGATGATGAGAATGATTTTTATGTTGGAGATTGTCTATCTCAGAATTTCCTGAATCATATCACGGTGGGCTGATAAAAATGATATGCTCTGTAAAACATAATGCGTACTCAATAAATTTTAGAAATTTGTTTCCTCACTACTGGACTTCTCACAGCTTTTAACACGTCAGTGTTCTTTCTCGATGTCTCAGAGGGAAATTACATAAACTCTGTTTTCCAAATAGACTTGGGTTGTCGGGATGGGGCACGGACATCTTATATCTCCCAGAACTAGAGATCCAGGAAGCCTAGGTTTCGACTATAGACTTATAATGCCCAAAAGGCTCCAGTTTCTTCTCCCAAGATGTTTGGACATCTCTTTCTGTCATTTCCAACATCTAAAGGGAAGGGAAGCCAGAACAATCAGAATCAGTAAGATTCAAATTAGTAAGAATTGATGGGAAGCAGGAATTAAAATCCTAGATTCTAAGCTGTGGGGGTGGTACCAGAGTGTTACCGAGGACACCTGAGAATGGAGGAAAGCAAATGTAAAACAGGAAGAAAGAGACCAAGTCCTGAGGATAATACTGGAATCTCAGATCAAGCAGTGTCCTAAGTCAACTGTATCTCTCAGTTTTTAAGTTCTATAAGCCTGTAAATTCTCTTTCCTAACCCCTTTCCTAAACTAACTTGCAATCAAAATAAGCTTTACTAATTAACATGGCCAAAATTTATATAGATTCCTCAACTTTGATCCAATGGCTGTTTTTTGTATGTTCCTATTACTGATCAATCACACTTAAGATCATCTTATTTTTTATATACGTCAGTCATATATTACATATAAAGACAATACTTTGAGATGTCTTCATCTTGTCATATATCTCATTGTTCTGACTCACTATGTATTGATTTTAAATTTATTTCTCAAGGGAATTTTATTTGCAAGTTCTGCTCAATTATTTTTCTCTGTACTACTATACTTGAAGCATAATAATAAATCCAATGAAATGATTCCAACCATTTTTATGTAAATCTCTCTGATGCGATGGGGTGCTTTTTGTTTTTAGGACTGCAGCACATATTCTCTGTATCCTAAGCACATAAAACAGAATCTGGAAGCTAATAGGCTAGAAGGCTCTTGGATTTCTTCCTAGACAAAGTAATCAATCTGCTGTTTTCTCTTGCTATGGGTATTGCTCTCTTTAGACTGAACATGTGCTCAAAAATTTGGTCTGCCAATCTCTTTCTCCCTCTCCCCCAAAAAAGATGTTCCTAAAGTGACTGATGTTTTTAAGAAATAAACATGATCGAATTGTTAATAACTGGTATAGTATTATGTTTTTGACTTTTTTATGGTATTTCCTCTCGAATAAGAATTACTTTCAAAGAATGAATATCTAATGGTGTGATTTAATGGAAGGTCATTTGAGACTACCAGCCCTATTTGCCAACTTAAATTATTTTAATAAAGCAACTATCTTCCTGCCTTTCTTTCCCTTAAAATTCATATCACTCTTGTACATCTTTTTTCTCCACTTCCATTATAAGCATTTTTCTTTTCAATCTTTTTGTGATTCCTCTGGGGCCTCAATAATCATATTATAAATGAACTATTCTATTGAGAGTAACTGTTTGGAGCAAAGTATTGTATATATTATTTCCTGGATTAGTGAGAAGTCAAGCCAAGGTCAGTTAATGGCATCTGGCCAACGTCAGTTACTGATATCTGCCATGGGCATGAGTGATTAATCACGTACAATAAATTTGCTCCTTTAAATTTAACCAAATGTTTTTATGGCACCATTCAGGTTATTCGACTAAAACATTGGTGACAGAAGGAAATTTAACTTTGGGTGGTGAACACATAATGCAATGTACATATGATATAATATTTAATTGTATACTTGAAACTTATTTGATTTTATTGACCAATGCTACCCCAATAATTTTAATTTAAAAAGTTATTTAACTAGAATATATCTACATAATGTTCAAGTGACCAGAATTAGAAATTAAAACAGGAATTAGAAATTTAAAAATCTTCAGCTGATTTTTTTATTAAAAAAAAAACTCAGAAAAACCTTACATTTCACAAAGTTGAAGTTTCAGAAACACATCTGTCATTTGAAAAATTGTCTTTACATACTCATTTTCACTCCAGAAGTTTCCAATAGAGAAATACCAAAGGTTCCTTTAAAAAACCTTTGGATATTGTCACAGTGAAAATGCATTTTCTTGGAGGTGGTAAATGTGGGATGCCCTGGACTTAAATCTGAACTCTAGTTAATTATAAGTTTAATTAGAATTGGTCAGAAAAAGCTTGATTGTCTCATGTCTTATAACAAACAATATGTATAACCATTAATTAGCCTTAGAGCACAGTATTAACTGGTAGTGCTAAGGCTTAGCTTGTCTTTAATGGTGTTGACAATGGAGTTAATATATTTCTACGCACTATTACTAGATATAAAAAAGTCACATGTTATGGAAGCAGAACAACTTTGTTATCTAGTTCTAACAAGTGAAAAAGTAAAATTGACAAAATTGTATTCCTAATATAGCAGTCAAAAAATCTTTTATTTATTCTGTATTTGCCATACATCAATGTCATCTTTAGCTCCAATACTGCAAGGGGGATTGGAAAATATAATGTTTGCTTAATAGAGACATATACATCTCATGAGTCATGATTTTTCTCACTACCAAATCATAATTCCACCATAATCACAATGAGCTTATTTCTTGACATTTAAAGAAGCATTTCATTTCCAGAAGGTGGCGCTCTAGAATAGTAGGAAATGGGTTTGCTTCCATCTTAAACAAAGCAGATGTGCGTGCATTACCATTAAAGTTAACAAGTTCTGTAAACACAGAGTTGGTATTCAAACCAAATAAATATTCTGCTGCCATTTCTTTGATGGCATTTAAATCTCTAAATATTTTCCTATACTGTGACCTCACTTATTGTTTGGGAGAACTAGCAACACAACAGTTTAGATATCGCAGCACTAAACCAAAATAGGTAAAATATAATGGGATATGTTAGAAAAGTGGGCCAGTTTTACATAAGAGTATACAGCTTCTGTTTTGACATTTAATAAAGTTCATTTATAAATGTATTTGAATAACATTTGATATCATACGATTCTATTATTTGCAAAATATGTGTAAAATCGGGTAATCAATTATAGAAATTTGTGATCTCTCAGTACTTACTAAGAATATATCTGAAATTATAAAAATCTTGGCCTTTAAGCATATGGAGAAACTAAAAAAAGAATAGAAAATTAGAAGACACATTAAAAGAATGTTCAAGGAAGAAAGGAGAATTCTGTTAATTCTTGAATTCTTTGCCTAGTGAAATGTATGTGGCAATATTGAGGTAATAAAGTTTGACTACATTAAATTGATCCATTTTTTCTGCAGAGACACATTGGGAACATTTGTGATCCTTACCTGAGATTGTGAATATTTCTAGCACATTTATTTATTTCTAGCAGCAATAAGAATTTATTCAATGTCAAAGGAAAACTATGTTGAGAATGCCAAAGTCCATGTAAACTGTCAACTAATAATTTTTTAAAGAATTGTAAGTTTTAGTTACGATCATTTATATTCTAGAGATAGTTGCCTATTTGAATATTGTCATTTACCACTTGTTATATTACACAAACCACTAATGCTTCTCTAATATAACTGAAAGGATGTGACAATATTATAGGCTGACTTGAAAGCATATTTGAAATGCATAATATAAAATATATTTCATGAATCACTAAGCATCACAATTGCATCAATGAGTCTCACTCTTACTTTATTAAGATAATCCATAATTTAAAATAGTTGTTGAGATCAAAAATAGATTCCTCCACTCAACTATTTGAATAGTCACACTGTTGTATTAAATCTGTCTTTCTTCAAATATGTAACAAAAATGTTTGGATTATTCAAAATTATCTCTTGGTTTTGGTTAAATTACAACTTCTCTGTAGTCTCAACTTACAACACATTTATAGAGATATACACACCACACCCATTTGTAAGGATCTGGATGGATGTTTGTTAATTAAAACAGTGGTTTATCTTCAAGGAAGAAGATTGAAAGTACCAAGAATATGTATGACACTTTGGTAATATTAATATTTCTACAAATAATCCATCTCTAAATGTAATAAAATCTACTCAATTCTTTTAAAATATGTAAATTACATTTATTTTTATTTAAATTTGTCTTCATTTAGAGTTGTTCCCAAAAAATGGATGTAGCCACCATTCAGTTATAAAGCTATGAAACACAACTCTTTCAAATATTAACATTTGCAATTAAGTAGACCAATTCTTCAAATTCAAACTGATGTTTCCAGTTCTCAAACAAATGTAGACATACATTACTACAGTTTTCTAAGCAGAGCATAACTACTTATGTACAGGCTACAACTGAAGCCATAGAACTAACAGAGTACAAATTCCTCATTTTTGATTTTGCTCAAAGATTGAAGTGAAGAGGGAACATTCTATTTTAATCAAACAACATAATTATATGCTATATGCATACATTTTAAGATAAAATGTAACATCTTAAATAGATTTTATACTTGCTATGGACAGATACAGACTTCTTTGCTAATAGGGTACTTTATTGGAAAAGTTCAAGAATAACTGATAAATGTATATCATCTCTCAGATTAAATTATTTTTCAGAATTCCATTCTCTTTCTTTGCTTAAGTCAATGTTACCTATGTGTATATGTTTATGAAAAGTTAGGATATTCATTATATTGAAGAGTAAAGATTGTAATTACTCTGAAGTTAAACCATTTGTGGAGCGCTATCTTTTTCAAAGATTACTTTATTGATCCTAAAACAACCATAGAAGATCGATATGGAATGCCTTATTCTTTCTTTATCTTTAAAAAGAGGTTAATCAACCAAGACGCGATGCCAAAAAAAAATAAAAAATTTAAGTAAAAATTAACCTGATATGGGACTTTCAGTTCTGGCCATGATATCTCAAACTCCTAAAAGTATTCATGTTTTTTTCAAATGCCCACAATATAATTCCAGTTCTATTATCCCTGTCCCTTCAGTTCGAATTCTAATTATGTATAGCAAAACATAGCAGTAAATAAAATGAGCCCGAAACCAATCTGGTAACTTCAACTAATTTCCTTTGACTTTCAAGGGAAAAGTTAGCCACATTTTGTCTCCACTCCTTAGGTTTTGTATTTCAGTTTTGCTCTCATGGCAACCCTCTGAGCCATAAGGCGGTGGGAATATTCTCAGGCTGCTCCAAAGAGAAAAAATGAGTGTTAAGCTCTTCTGTCCTGGATTTGAGAAACACAAGCAATCTACTTTAATCAACAAATTTAAGAATAGAGGAGATATATATATATATATGTTTGGGTTTTGGTTTTATTTTATGTTTCTAATGTAGAGGAATGTTCTCACCCTGTCTTATTAAGCTGAAAAAAAAGTCTGAATTCCTTTTAAAATTGATCTTCTATTTCTTTTTGTACACTCTATACTCTGAACACTAATTTGACATAACCTTAGTGATCTAAGATAGTTTTTCAGTTGTCGTTTTAATTCTTTTTCAGAATGGTAATCTAGACTTTATAAAATCACATTTAAGTATTCTATTACCATTATTTCTCAGCTTTATACCAAACCATGTGAAATGTTGTAATAGTCTAATAAGTGAACCTGCAATAGAATTTATTAGAATTAATCTAATGATTACTGGCATTAATATTCAATAGGTGAATTCTTTATCACAAATATTCTCTGAAAATAATTATTTGAGAACAATTAAATTTTTATTCTAAATTTGTGGAATATCTTTTTTACTGTTCTTATTTTGAACAGATGCCTAGAAATAGTCAGTTCTGAATCTCTGATTCAATTTTTTTAAGTAATACAAGTAAAATTTTAAGAATAGTAATAATCATTTGAATCTATGTATACTGTGGTAGTTAATGTAGTTTTAATCTAAACTCTGTAACAAAGATACCCAAAATATAACAATGTAAACAAGATAGAATTTTCTCTCTGTCTGTCTCTCTGTCTCTCTCATGTCTTCTTTATCTTCTTTATATCTAAGATAATGATAACCATCAATTCAGCTTTGCTATCCTCAGTACTCAGTTCATCACCATCTCCCAGGTATGTGTATTTGTGTGTTTGGGGAGGGGAGGAGACAGAAATGTACCCACTCAGTCCTTTTAAGTATACACCTGGAAGAATCATACATCACTTCTTTTCATATTTCATTGATTAGAACTAGTAACTTACACTAGTTGAAAGAGAGGCTGAGAAATGTGGCCTTTGGATGTCGATTACTGTAGGAGGAGAAAAAGACACTGGAACACAACTTGCAGTCTGCTACCAAATATCCAGGTGCACACTTCTTCCCACTTAATTCTTCCCTCTATACACACATACACCCAATATTATAACGTTCCATTAAAAAAATAAATGGAAGAGTACAGCGTTGGAGTTATAGTAGTAAGTATAGCTGGCTTCCATAAAAAAAAAAAAACTGGAAAAAAAGGAAAAGCACAGCTGCCATTTCTCAGAGCAATGATCAAATCCTACTGGATAAGAATTTCAAACATTCCCTGGTCTGGTAGTGAAATAATTTCCTTGTCTAATTCTGATTTAGGAATTCCTTTGTCCCTTGTCATTTATGTTTCTTGTTTTCTTTACTTTGGGATATTTTTCTTTGTCTGTTATTTCCACTACCATAAGGATTGGTTTGCTTGTGAGCATCCTGATTTATGCTCATCATTCTAGTGTAATATCAATATTGAAAGAATGGATTCTTAGTTCTAAATATGTTCCCTTTCACTCTCAAAAGCATTTGGTTACTCTGTAATTATCTCCTTAAGAGAGAATTGGACACTATTCTCACCTTGGAGACTACACATATTTTGTGGGCTGTATCCTGCTAGGCCATTGAGAGGTTTCTGGAGTTACTTTAAAGGTCAAACACATACTGGCTTTTGAAGATCAATATAACCCCTAAACAACTTAGTTTGCTTTTGGTTTAGTTACTGACAGTCAGATCCTTGGGCAAATAACCATAATCAAAGATCTAATCTAGATAAGATTTCTATGCTTCCAGACTATCCTTTTATATTTACTGGTCTCTTTGTTCAGCATATTTTTGCTTTCCCTCAATTTAATGGTGTCTACTTTGAAACTATCTGAAAATATTAGTTTAGGTAGGAAAGCATATATATAAACATTCTGAGGTTTTTCAATGTTCTGAGTTTTTCCAAACAGTTCAGAGGTTACATGTTCTTTTGGCAAGAAGTCTACCATTCTAGGGATTTACAAGTGACAGCTTTACCAAATGTTTTATCATGGAGTAATGAGGACCACTGGCTTTCCAAGCTGCAGTATCTGTGCTTCTGCCATCCTTTATCCGACTGTTAGACCAATGACTCTTTTTTTCAATTATGGTAGAGTTCTACTTCTAGTAACCAAATGCATTTTTTTAAAAGATTCTAAAATCCAGCATTTTAAACAAAATAGAAATGTATACCTCATTAAATAATTCGGGGTAGGTGGTTCACTCTTGGCAGAGCATTCTACCATTCTCAACATCTGACTTCCACATCTCTGGATTCAGGGAAGTTGTTCAACCTTTGCCATCACACAGTGATCAGACAGAGGGCAAGGTGCCAGAATAGTGCATGCTCGGCCCTTTTAAAGACAAACTAGAAGTACCAAATATAACATCTTTTAAATTCGATTACCTGGAACTTAAGACACATAATTAAGGAGTTGAAAAAGGCAATTTTTAATTGGATAGATGTGTGACTAGTTGAAACTATATTTGGAAAGAAGTTAAGAACAGACACTGGAGAACAATGCACATTCTGAAACATTTGTTTAGAAACAAATCTAAATACTTAGAGACAGAAAGAAAGAAAGGCTTAATACAGAGAATGAATACTTTCAAAAATAATGAAATAAAAAGCCAAAGTTTGGAACTCTAAACTGGAACAGAACACTACAGAACTGTCACATCCAGGGACTGAGGCCACCACTGGAACTACTAAGTTCAAACACTCCACTTTAAAAGCAATCCCCAAATCAGAAAGCTGGGAATTAGCTGTCACCACTATTTTTGACACAGCTGACTCTCAACACCAAGGGAATTGAAAAATGAACACTAGAGTATTGCTTTGGAAACCAAGATATTGCTTGCCAACAGAAACAAAAAAGCAATAAATATTCCTTGCTTCCATCTTCTAAAATTTGTGCAAATGCATCTTAATGGTAGAAACTAATTCTCATCCTGACTCTTGGGAAACGTCACTTTAAGCTTTATGGAATCAACAGTCAGACATATATATACAGGAAGAAGGCTGCAGTGGTGTTTAATGAGTCAATCTGCATTTACCAGTGATACTAATGAACAATGGGCACCCTCGCAAATCAAGTACTATTAAAGCATTATTTTATTCCAGCTGAATACTATTTAATGAAATTTTCATCTGTGTTTATTCTTTAGTAATCGAATAATCTTTTTAAATGAAATGATTGGATTAATTTCACAAAATAATCTCAAGAAACTCAGTTTGTATAACTTTTGGGAATAACATTTTCTTTGCTCTTTTATACTAGACTTTAAACAAATACTACTTTTGAAGGTCTGGACATTCAATCTTTATAAAGACTTCATACTCTACTGATTCACTCTTTCCGTTCTCTCAAGCTAAAGTGAATGAAAGAGCAAGCAAGTTACTTTTAAGATAAGCACCAATGCAACTAGTATTTAATTTAAAAATAACTTGATTTAGATACTTCCCTTTCCTTGTCAATTTCCTAATATTTGTAATAGAAATATACATATAACTTTATCGTATCTGCACCTGCCTTCATTTGTTTACCCACAAGGTACTAACTGGTTCCAATCACTCTACTACACAACAAGGTTAGGGGCGGAAAGCTGTACTTTAACCTACATAATAGCAGGACCTTGCCAGTCTTGTTCATTACACAATACCCAGCACCAAGCTGCTACTAATCACCAAGTAGATACTCTATAAGAATTCTTAGCTTAATAGGTGAGGTCTTGCTTTCACAAGGGTTATATAAATAATATTGGGAAGAATATGAAGTTTAAGAAAAATATTGAGCATATATAAAACATGCATGTAGCCAATCCAAGTTCTGGATCATAAGTCTTTGCATTCAATTTTAAAGATGACTGTTAAGTCTATTCTACCAGCAAGATCATTGTTGAAAAATCTTTCCAAGGTTTGAGGAAAGACTACAGCCTGACTAGCAAGGACACATAAAACTTATCTTTGAATGTGTGTTCTAAAAAGGAATTTTGAACAAAGAAATTATATTTACTTTAGAGCAGGAGAAATAAACATACTTAGAAAGAAATTAGTAGGTTATTAAACTTAGACATTGATTTTTTTTTGTTTTTATGTTTTTAAATTTTTTTCAATTATAGTTGGCATATAATATTATATTGGTTTCAGCTGTACAATATAGCGATTAGACACATAATTTATGAAGTATTCACCCCAAAATATTGATTTCTTAATGTGATTAGCAGGAAAGTTTTAGGAGGCTATCTATAAAGACACTTAAAACTCTTGTTTTTTTTACACTTTTTTAATCTTCATTTTATAATAAAAAGCATAGACAAAATAGCCTAAAGTAATATTAACACAACACATAAGAAATTGAACAAACTGGCATTATAAAGATTGCCTTTCTTTCCTAAAAGACTTGTTATTTCAGAGTTGAAGGCTGATCATTTTATCTTAAATGCTTTGCTTGAAAAATAACTAAACTACTACACAGGAGTAAAGGTTTCACTTGTTTAGTAAGAGGCATAGAACAAAGCCATGAAAAGGTAAATTACAGAAATATCACAATTGTCCATTGGGTTTTATTTTTAATAAAAAGTTTTACTAAAATAGGTAAGCTTACATGTTAAGTAAGGAAGTAGATTATATTAAAGGGTATATTTTTAAAGAAAACAAAGTACCAGGTGTATTTTGGTACTTTTTATTGTTAATAAATAATGACTATCAAATTGTGCTAACCCTAATCTTTCAGTTTTACCAAGATTAGATTGTTCCTTTTCAAACTAGACTCTTAGTTTCTCCTCCAAAATGTACATGAAAGTATCCCAATATAGAAGAGATTTATAGGTAAGAAGAGATTGAAACAAAATTTCTGATTTTTCAAGGGCCTATTTTCTTAAAAATTAGTGACTCATTTCAGGAATTAAAGAGAGATTACGTATTTAGCATAAATGTATTAAGGAAAAATCACTACATAAAACTATTTTAAGCCCCTTAATCTCTCCAGAGTTCCCATTTTTGGAATTACAAAGTAGGTTATTATTAATATATGAAGGTGCAATCATTTTCTTGTGGAACTACCTACCCTTCAAGTCTGGGTTAAGCTTTCACTCTTTCTTAACCTCTCATACCTGTGTTGCTTGATAAAAATAGCAGTAGGAAGGGGCATGTACAATTTTGAAGCTTTCATATCATAAATCTATTTCTACAAGCAGCACTGAAAGTGAATGTAGTTTTTAATTTTCTGTTTTCTAATCTTCCATCTAAGAAATCAATCTTTAAAAAACGAAACTAATATAAAATTTAAAAGGAAAAAAGAGAAAAGAATGAGAATTCTATAACATATTTTAGTAACAAAAAGTGATCTAATATATTTTAGGTTCCTAGAGTTCCCCCAAAAAACAAGCACACTGCTGTCTGAAGCTAGTTCTTGGATCCAATGATAAAATGTTATGAGTTCCCACAAAATCTCCACATACTTCTCATTTTCGACAATAGTATACCAAAACAGCAACAAATTACCCATGTCTACTTTCTTGATAAACTTGTCAATATTCCTTTTTATTTCTATTTCTTTCAAATATGATTAGGTAATAAAAACATATTTTTAATCAAAATTTACTAGGGTCCTGAGGAGCAAACAAAATTGACATTTTCCTAAGCTAGAAAAAAATGCGAATATATTAAATAAAGAAAATAACTTGATAGTCAAACTCACAGAATGGCTGGAGTAGCATTTTCAGGGGCTTACCTCTTGGGATTAAAATCACTGTTTCCACCATCCTGACTCACTCCCATATTCAAATGCATAACATGAGCAAAAGTACTTTGAGAAGAAATATTCTCACCTTACCTAATTTTTTTAATTATATTTTTGTTGTTCAGTATCTTTTGGCACAGCTTCTGTTTTGCACAAAGAAGCTAATTCATTGTTAAGTTTTTGGCTTAAATCCTGTATTTATTATGTAAACTCCTTTTTTCCATACAACCCTCCAAGCTTTGATGAAAAATAGATTCCTAAACATGCCAAACCTGCCAAACAGGAATAAAAGCTTCCAGTGGAAGCATAATGTTACCTTGAAATAGAAGTATTTTAGCTTGTATGAGCATATTTCACTCTTGAAAAGAAATGAGATCATGTTTCATTTCAGAAAGATGTATGCTTCAGGTAAGAGATTGAAATAAATAAACTTTCTATACTTAACCAAATACATAAGAGAACGTTTGAATTCAAATGTGTTGTTGAGGCAAGGTAGCTCTTTAATTATATGGTGAAATTTAAATAGTAGATGAGTTAAAAAATCTAAGCTTGTAAATATTCTTCAGAAGATAACCCTTTCCTGAAGAACTGATTATGCCTCCATTATTCTCTCTCCTTCTCTTTTTCTCATTGTTCCTCTCCTTCTTTCCCTCTTTTCTACCTCTCTCTGGCAGACCCCATAGATTGCCTTTTTATTATCTCCTGACTGCTCCTTTTCATGTCCATCAGAGTCTTCAGTCAATTTCAGTCATGTTTGACAGTAGATATTTTTCATTGCGCACATTTTCTTCAGTGTCTGGAAGCTAGTGCCAGTAGTCTACAGACTGCATACTGATGGTGACTCTAAAAGAAATTCTTATTAAACTAAGGGTGGATATTCTTACCATATGGGCTTCAAACTGATTAGAGTTCCTGCTGGAGAAAGCAGCTGTTTTCATTCTGTGCTGTCACTCCATGCTGGGCTCCTCCTGCCTTGTCCTGTCTGTTTATTCTGTGTTGGCACCTCACCGAAAGCCAGTGTAAAACCAGTCTGTGTCCCAACTGTCCCCTTATCTTTTACGTGGTATACTATTAGATACTTGATACTTGGGATTGAAGATAGAAATGATATTCCCCACTTTTAAAAAATTATCATAATTATTACTTGTATATAGTGTTAGACTTTATAAATGCATTATTTAATGTAATATTGTATACCAGGTAACTCAGAGAGGTTAAAGAACACATCACATACGTCATTAATAATGTCATTAAGAGCTTGGATCTGAGTCAAGGTTTTCTTATTTCAATTCACACGCTCTTTCTCTGACATGCTACTTGCACTCCATAGACGTCTACCTGCCATCTGGGACACATAGAAAACAAGTTTGTGAACTGAATATAAGGAAATAGTACCATAATCAAGCTGGCAAAAAAAAATGAGATCGCTTCATCCAGTATCTACAGAAAAGGGTCATATTAAATAGATGAGTTAACCGATTCATTGAATGAACAAGTTCATTTGTTGCCAGTTTGAGCCTCCAGGCCACGATTTCACATTTTTCCTTTCAGAGCTAGGATCGTTTTCACCGTGAGGAAGCCCTCGTCAAGTAAGTAAAAAGCAGAGTATAATTCTCTTGGAGCTTATAAAGGAAAATTGATACGATAGTCATTTCCTATCTAGAAAGGTATTGCATTGTATTTCTAACTAAATTATTACTTTTTTCCAAATTTCTGATCTGATGAAATGATATAGCAAAAATGAATCGTTATAATTTTTTAGGCACGAATCTTTTTGTACTATTATCAGCTCTTAGCAATAGTCCTTTTATGACACAATTTGTTCATTTTTAAGTTATTAATTATGATTTATCTTTCTGTGGGATGAAGTATTTTCAAGAATTATTTTCAGCTATTGAACAAGGGTGATGTATATCTTTAAACTTCCAACTTACATAAAAATGTTTTTCTTTTCTTGACAACTTTATTTTGTATTTCTAAATACCTTCTAATTTTATTGTTTTTTTTCTTCTTGAGTTATTTAGAAATGTTTTTGAGATTGAAATGTGAGTTTTTTTCTGTTATCTTTTTTTTTTTTTTTTTTACTGATATTTAACTACACTGGAGTCAGAGAGTCTGTGTAATATTGACTTTGAATTATGTTAAAAGTCATCGACTATATATACGGTCAGTTTCCATAAACAATCCATGTCCTTGAAAAAAATGTGTAATTTTTATTTCTAGAATGCAATATTCCATATACATGTATTACATCAAGCTTGTTAATTTTTTCAAATCTACATGCCTAATATTTTTGTCTAATTGATTTATAAATTATGTGATTTAAGTTTAAGTTTATGTTACTACCAATCAAGAATTTCTTATAATACTAGTTTTCCAAAAGATTATATCAAAATCATTGGCATCAAGATTAGGTTATTGAATTGATCTTTTAAAATATAATAATGCTTATTTCTTAAGAGTTCATCCTACATCTTCCTGGTTATATGAATTCCACTTGATATTTATATTCTTTGTGCCTCAATTTCTTCTACAATAGCTATTAATAATGCTTTACGCAAAGGACGGCCATGAGGCTTAAGTTTTGCATAGGACTAAATAAATGAAAAATAGAAAGCACTTAGAATAACGCCCTGCACATTTTAAGTTAGCACTCATAAATGTTTGCAATTATTGTAATGAAATCCTTCCATTATGAAGGTAGATTTGTCAATATAATGTGTTGTGGTATAAATTTTAAAGGAATTATTTTTAGTACATATCTGAGATATCTACCTGGATAATTGAATCTTTTACTTCTGTAAAGTGCTCTTCTTTGCCTTCAGATTTTTTTTTTTCCCTGATAAGTCTGTTTTGTCTTTTTTTAAATATAACATACCTATTTTCTGTTGTTGTTGTTACTATTTACTTGGAAAATGTTTTTCCTTCCTCTTAATTTTAAGCTGTCTTTATCCTTGACTACCTGGTATGTCTCTAGTACACCCAGTTAACTTTTTTTTCTAAATGTCTAGTACTTTAGCGGTTACATCTAGAAATTTAATGTACATTTTTGAAATCTAAAGTTATCTATATCTGTACTTCTTCTGAGCGATAAAAGTAACTTAAAATTTTGATTGCCCAACCCTGACTTACCAGCCCTGTGGTCTGGTATTTAATTATATCTAATTTATTTTGCTCTTCAAATTAGAAATTATTATTGTTTGTACAGTCGATATTAGTTTAGAATTATCCACATATTTACTACAATCTTTACTCACCATTTCTTTATGAGAACACGCTTGGAATTTGTTCTACTTCTTCAGTTTTGCTGCACATTGATTTATGTTCCTCATCTGATTTTTCTCAATCATGTTGGTCTCCTTTTATTGTAATATTTTTGCTTAGGTACCATTCTGATTGACTACTTTCTTATAATTGCTCACCTTTGAATAGGAGTGATTCTGAGACGGCTACTTCTTAGAGGGCTGTGTATGAGGGAAACAGAAAAATTATCTGTGTGAGCAGACAGCCTGGATTCATATCTGTTGTTTCAGAACACTTTCTCATCAACACTGTACCTTTTAGGTAAATGTCCTCTGAGATACGAAGACTTATCTGGCTCATAATGAAGGCCAGAATGTCACAGTCAGACGGGCCATGACAAGGCATTTGCTTGTCTTTACTCGACTAAAATCAGTGTCACTACTTTTTTCTCCTCTGTATTTGAAATTAACAACCTGTTCTCTAAAAGCATGCATAGGGTGTCTGCACATTTGCTCACTCAGCAATGCTTTTCCTCAATTATTTTAAGAATTCACTTAGGGTATTCATAATGATGTTCTTCTCCCACAGTATTGAAATAATTCTATAAGCATCATATTGGTTATTTATTCATTGTGTGCATGCACGTGTGTGTCTACATTTTTTGTATACACATGCCTAACTGTGTATTCAAACTTTAAAGAAAAGGTTTATCCAGAGAAATTAGTGATATGTATATTTTTCTTTGATCTGTATTGTAACCACTTGGGCTCTGGTTGAATCTCCTCAAATGTGCCCTATTTTCCAATTTTAATGAGCTTTGAATATGTCTAAGTCTGAGGAATGGAAATGGAATAATTTTATACATTCATACCTAGTTTCAGATTATCTGAATACATTATTACATACACATATGTACACACACACATCCTTAGCAAAAACTGCTTCCAGAAGGTTTTTAGTCTTTGCCTCAAATTTATGGTGATTTTATGTAAGAATACTCTATCTTGTTTGATGTAATTCACCATTATTAGGTACTCTTTACTACTACAATAGCTCATTATTTTCACTTGGTTAGAGTCTCAGAATTGTTGAAGGGAAAAAAGCTTCTTTTTCTAACATGTATATAATATTCAAAATTATTTGCCTGTATCATCTTCAAGACTTTCAGCACCATAAAAGGAAGACCATGACTGTGACATTCATGGTCATATCTTTCTATGTCATGGTGACTGGCATAAAATAGATGTTCAATAAACTTTTGTGAATTAGAGAACACAAACTCTAATTGCCTCGAAGAGCAGAACTCACACAACCCAGTAATTTTTTTTCCGATGTTTGAGACAGAGAACAGAGTAAAGGCCTTTCATATAACTTAGCTTAATTTTCCCTTTCACTAAGTGGTAACATATTTGGCCTTTTTAGTGGTAAACAGTCCACTTTAGTAAACTTTTATTTCACTATTTGAATTAATGTTCATGAACTTGCATTAATTTCAATGACTTTGCCAATTAAATATCTTTGCTACTTCAAATTATTTTTAAACCTCTACTTGAGAGTTATCCAAATAGTTTTCTATTGCTAAATGTAACAAGTGAATAATGCATATACTACTTAAAATTAAATAACCATAAGTAGTGTCAAAAATAAAAATCAAAGCTAATAAGTTTCTTTACAAATATTTTGAAAGTACAGCACTTGGTTTGCTAATCTTTATACAGTACAA